>NC_037669.1:136531671-136604664 GCF_003255815.1 Theropithecus gelada
ATATATATATATATATATATATATATATATATATATATATATATATAGAGGGTTCAGTACTCTGCAGTTTCAGGCATCTACTGGGAGCCTTAGAATTTATCTCCTGAGGATAAAGGGGTACTCTTGTATACCTAGTGGCATTTTATCTACCGTGTGGCCAGATGAAGGTATTTTTTATTCTTAAACAGCTGCAGTTAGAATTTAAAGAACCCAATTTATAGAATATAGCCAGTCATGGATTGGAAATTTCAGGTCCCACAGCTGTTTTCTGAAGCAGCTTTTGCCAAGTGTAGCACTTGAGAGATGGAGAAGAATGATTCTATACAGTGTTTTCACACTATTGTGACCTGGAGGCCCTCTCTACTTTCAACCTTCTATTTTGGTAATGTTATGTTTTCCATCTCCATTAGTTCAGCTGCAATAATGTCCTCAGTCAGGATAGGTACACAGTGTCTTGAGGAAGAGCAATAAGTCTTTTTGGTGAGGTGGGCTTGTCAGCAAATCAAATTGATAACATTTTTACATGCCCTTTTATTTGCTTGATTTTCAGCCTGAGTTGATTAATAAATATGGATGTTCTGTCCAGGGGATTTTCATTCTCATTATGGGACTGTGTTGAATTGCTGTTGTAATCGGTTTATGACTTCTCCAGTTATCTCTGGGAGTGCTATCAGGGTGGAACGTCTTTAAGCTCCATTATGAAAAGCTGTCGTGTTAGCTATTTGGCCTTCAGAATGGCCAAATCGTTGTCGGAGTTGCTTTGCTTTTGGGGTTCTATAGTGTGTAACCTGATTGAAAAATGGGCCCTGGCTCTTTTATGAGCAGGGGAATTGGATAGAGGATTTCTACCTTGCCAACATTCCCATTTACAACATTAGCACTTATAGGAAACTTCACTGCCATTTAAACCTGGCCATGAAGGCCACATACAAAGATGCCAGTACCATTTGGGAATGTTGTTATCTTCATCTCACAGACAAGTGATGGAATTAGATATAAAAAGTGAACATTAGGAAAACCTCCTGTCCTCAATTATGAATATTCTGCTTATGTTGTAAATACTAGCCAAAGACTGCCTTCTTTCATGACTGATATAGTTTTAGAAGCTATTTTTAATGTGGACATGGTAAGCAAGTCAGGCAAGGTATTGTTTTGTCGCCTTTGCATTCTTTTGGAAAAGCTATTAGTTCTCTTATGAAGAATCCTGTTATGCCCTTTCTTATCCAAGAAGGGACCACAAAACAGGGTAAAAATTGTTTAAATTATGTATTATTTGAAACATCTGTTAATTTTTTTTCCATGATTATTTCCAGAGACAAATTAAAGACTGTCAAGTACATGGAAAAATACAGATGACGCTTCTCTTGTGAGAAGATGTTGTTGACATATTTGACCTCATTTGCAGGCCCCAAGGAACAGTGGACATTGTCTGATAGTGTCGCAGAACCTTTGGTTTTCTTAACAGCATCTTATCCGTAAACATTGTTTTTAGCATTCCAGTGGTATAAACCGTAAATGTTTTTTCTTCTTTAATTTTTTCTATTTTTTTCCCATAGGGATATTTGAACAGCCAATGTTTAGTGGATTAATATAGATAGCTGTATTAGTCGGGGTTCTGCAGAGAAACAGAACTAGTAAGATATGTAGAGAAAGCAAGAGATTGAGATTCATTGATTGATTTTTAAGGAATTGACTCTCATGCATGTGGGTGTTGGCAAATCTGAAATCTGCAGAGCCGGCCAGCAGGCTGGAAACTTGGGTTAGACTTGATGTTGTAGTTTTGAGTATGGATTCCAAAGGGCAGGAGGATGGAACTCAGGCAGTTTCTGTGTTGCAGTGTTGAGAATTTATCCTTGAAGGGAAACCTCAGTCTTTGCTCTTAAGGCCCTCAACTGACTGAGTGAGGCCCGCTCACATTGTGGAGCATAATCTGCTTTACCCAAAGCCTACTGATTTAAATGTTAATCCTATTTTTTAAATGTCTTCACAGAACATATAGACTGGTGTTTGACCAAATAACTCAGCATCATAGCCAAGCCTCATTGACATGAAAAATTAACCATTACAATCACATTATGATTATGGTGAACATTTTGAATGTTTTAGAAGAAAAACAGAGATATCATCTCCTAGGGTAATATACAAAGCACACATATAGGGGAAGGTGCTACTGAAACAGAGAACATATGTAGTTCGGAACTGTGTGATCCTAATTAAATGCAGAGTTTCTTTTCTTTTCTTTCTTTCTTTTTTTTTTTTTTTTTGAGACGAAATTTCGCTCTTGTTGCCCAGGCTAGAGTGCAATGGCAGGAGCTCAACTCACGGCAACCTCCACCTCCTGGGTTCAAGCGATTCCCCTGCCTCAGCCTCCTGAGTAGCTGGGATTACAGGCACCTGCCACTACATCCAGCTAATTTTTTGTATTTTTAGTAGAGAAGGGGTATCACCATGTTGGCCAGGCTGGTCTCGAACTCTAAAGGCAGACTTTCAATCAGCATTCCATTATGCAAATTCAGCTTGCAGAAATGTTTATGTTTGACTCATATTGTAGTTTTAAAAATGGATTAATTGCCAGTATTTAAAAATTGGGAAAACACACAGCAATAAAATCTAGACATTTTAGTTTCCTCAGAAGATCTGGCAACCAAGGTTCTTATTCCCACTTAGTAATGATTGACAGTAAGTAGCAGTTACCTCATTCAGGCACACATTTCCCATTGAGCTGCTGCACTTATTTATATTAACTGCTAGGCTCTTGGTGGTGTTTGAGAGGATGACCTCTTGCCGTAAGGAAGAGAGAGATCCCGTGGGCTAGTGAGGTTCTGTGGAGGATCCTAGTTTTGCCTTGATTAGGATTTAGATAAGCAAAATGAGAAGGGGATATGTCAGTTGACTTTAAAAGAAAGAAGCAAAGATGCATGGAGGTGGGACTGTATGTAAGAAAATTTGCCTAACCAGAAGAACAAGCCTGTGAGATTGGGTGTAGGAGAGGGTAAGATTGAATTATCAGACAGGAGCTAGCATGATAATTAAGGCAACATTGTCCTTTTGACAATTAAACTTCACATTTTCTGTGCCTTCAAACAACTGAAGTTTATTTCTTGATTATGTGAAGTTCAAAATAGGTGTTCCTAGTGGGCCAATCTCTCAAGCAGTTTTGTCTTTTTCCATCTCGTGGCTGTGTCATCTTCACCGCTTCTGAAGTCACAGTAGAAGAGGAAAGAGGATGAATTATGTAAGGCAGCAGGTTTCTGTCAAGCATACCTGAAAGTGGTGCACATACTTTCTGCTCACATTTCACTGGCCACATCCTCCTGCAAAGGAAGGCTAGGAAATAGAGTCCAGCTGTGTTCCCTCGGTAAAAGAAGAAACAGGGCTAGTGAATGACTGGCCAATCTCTAGCACAAGAGACAGGGGCATTGGAGGTAAGCAGGCAAGAGCTGCTGTATGATGTAAGATATTTATTAATCCGTTTAGCATATATTTACAGACTACTTCTCTGTGTTGAATGCTGTGCTATGCACCAAGTAGGCTTTTGAGCAAAGGAGCAATGTGGTGAAAGTACTGTTTTGAGGAATTAGCCTGGGGGCAGAATATAAAAACAAGAGAAAGCAAATTCTTAGTCAGAGGGGGATGGTGAAAAACCTGCTATCTTTCTCCAGCTGAGAGCTAATGAGATTGTGTGGGTAAAGAGCAATATTAATAGTATCAATGACAATCATAGTTACTATGTGCCATGCAGTGTTACAAGCTACTTTACATGTACTTAACTGTCACTCAAATTTATGATGTAAGTGCTGTTACTCTCCTTTTCTAGACGGGGAAAGCAAGTCTTCAAATGATTAAGTCATTTGCCCAAATTCACGTAAATCTTGGCAGGGCTCGAGGATTTCAACTTAGGAAGTCGATGTTGTTTTATAACTGCTGTAGTATTAGTGAAATGGAAATCAATCTAATGAAAACATTGTGAGCTTAAGTGAACAATAATGAAAATTATATTATTAATTTGAGAAGGACACTGTGACTTTCTAAAAGACCTTCATAACCTGAAGAAGAAGAAGAAGTGAAATTGGATAAATGACCTTTGAAGAAATCTCCCTATTCTTGGGCACACTTGACTGGATTTAGTTAACTTCTAATGAGTGTTTGGTGAATTCTGAGCTGTTTAAGAATATGATATCTTTTTAACCACACTCAAAACCAAATCATTGTGTCTTGAGGAAAAGCAAGTCTTTAATTCTTTGTTCTGATAAATATGCCAGAACACCAATTTCTGTATCTGTGTCATGTCTTTTTCAGGATTGAAATGGGTATAATTTCATATAATGGACTTAAAATAATATGTGTCTGGTATTTCCAGAAATATTAATAAACACCAGAGACTTTGGGTTGTTGATATAAAGTTCTGTTTTTGGCAGTTGACTGTTGGGATGGCCCGGATGGAGAGCCAGTAGTACATCATGGTTACACTCTCACTTCAAAAATTCTCTTCAGAGATGTTGTGGAGACCATCAACAAGCACGCCTTTGTGAAGAATGAGTAAGTACAGCAGCACCCGCGAGCTAAGCGGTAGCTTCCCGCATGGAGCTGCCTGATGTAATGTAGCTACAAAACCATGTCCTGTTCCTTGGACTCTACACTGCCCTCTACCAGCCTAGTTTTCTCCTTCCTTCTCAGCAAAACATCGTGAACAAATAATGCGGCCTTCACGTTTGTACTTTCTCATGCTGCATAGATTCCTTATCCCATTCTTTCTCAATATGTCTCCTTAAAGACGTTCTTGGAAACAGTGACCTGTAAATTTGTAAATCCAGGATGTCAAGTGTCCATAAAATCTGGAAACATAGGTTACTATGTACATAATTAGTGGGTTTTGGTCATGATGGATGTCTTATCTATACACTGAGGTGTCTGGAGTCCTTATGTTACTTGACCTTCTCCTGTCATTTGACAAAGTTGAATATTTCCTTGTCTTTTTTGACTTCCATTATATCATTCTCCCCTCCATTGCTCTCATTGCTTCTCAATCTCTTTTTTTTTTTTGTCCTGTGGTCTTCTATTAATCTATTTCCTTACTCCTTTAATGGTTAACTGTTTTCTAAGGTGTTGCCCTAGATCTACTTTCTGGAAATTTATTAAATTCTATGTCCAGAACTTTTCCCCTAAGTTCTAGACCCATGTCGAAAAATACTCAGTGAGGCCAGGTGCGGTGGCTCCTGTAGCACTTTGGGAGGCTGAGGAGGGTGGATCATGTGAGGCCAGGAGTTTTGAGATCAGCCTGGCCAACATGGCAAAGCCCTGTCTCAACTAAAAAAATACAAATATTAGGTGGATGTGGTGGTACACTTCTGTAATCCCAGCTACTCGGGAGGCTGAGGCATGAGATTTGCTTGAACCCGGAAGGCAGAGGTTGCAGTGAGCTGAGATTGCACCACTGCACTCCAACCTAGGTGACAGAGTGAGACTCCAACTCAGAAAAAGAAAAATAAAAATCCTCAGTGAATATTCATCTGAGTATCTCATAGGTGTGGGGAGCCACAACAGTGAGCAGAAGATAAGACTCCTGCCATTAAGGAGCTTACTCCCCAAGGGGAACTCAGCATCTCAGTCTGCCAAACCTCCTCTTGCTTCTTGCTCCATTTCCTCTTGTTGATAGTTAGGGGCAGCACTGGCTCCAGCCAGAAACTGGGAGTCATTCTAGACTCAACCAATTCTTGGCAATTCTACTTACCAAGTTATCTTTTGACTCCATTGCCTCCTGTTCATTTTTATTTCCCCTTTGGTTCATCTTCCACACTAGTGGTATAGTTTTCTTTCTGAAATATGAGCATGGTGATTCAATTCTTGTCTTAAAGCCCATCAGAAGCTCTCTCAATGCACAGGCATGTCTTCATGTCCCTTAAGGTCTGGCATCTCCCTTGTCTTCCACTATCATCTTCCACCATTATACCACAGAGATTTAGGATTCTGCCTTCAATGACTGTCTTTCAGCTTCCCCATTGAGCCCGGCTCTTTCCCAACTCCCCACTCTTATGTATGCTGTTCTGTCTGCCTGCAACACCCTTCCCCACTAGTCTATCTGATTAATTCTTGCTTATTCTACAAGGCCATTTAAGTGTTGTCCCTCTGACAACTTACTAATACCACCAGCTGATTTAAATCTTCTTTTTCTCTGTATTTTCTCTGTATTTAGCACCCTGCACATATTTCTGTCATATCACATAGCACCCTCTTGCAATTGGTTGGTTCCTTGCCTTCTTTTACATCTGTAAGACTGTGAACTCACTGAAAATATGAGCAATGTCTTATTATTTTGGATTCATTTTTGTTGCCTAGCAGGTACCTTCAGTATACCAGCTGTTCAATAAAGGATTTTTGAATTAAAGGAAACAAATTAAAATTACAATTGTGTAAAAATTTCTTAGAAGTTAGTAGCCTTTAAAATTTCCAATATTTGGTCTTCTCATTAATTAAACATGAGGTTAAAAATGCTTTTCTAATGAGACACACTTGCTGCATAGCAAATTTACTTTATGATGCCTCCCATGTGGAAGAATCTTGAGTACTGCATTTTAATGGGTCTTCACAACCCTGATTTCTACAGGTCCTAGCCAAGTGGGTGAAGTAATTTTTTCTTCATTTCCCAATGTATGAGGTAGAGTGTTGAGGAGGCCTGCCACCTATGTATCTTGGAAGATCCTCTGGTGATTTGACAATTTACTTCAAGTTTGGGAACCCTTAGAAGAAAAGCACTTCAAATTAAAACAATTAATAAGCTTGTTTAGTACATTTTAAAAGTTCAGCCTTTTCCTCTCCTTTTTTAACTTTGGTTGCATCTTTCTATCAGGGTTTCTCAACCTTGGCACTATTGACATTGTGTACTGATAATTTTTTTTTTTTTTTTGGTAGAGAGCTGTCCTGTGCAATGTTGGGTGGAAAGCAGCATCCTCAGCTTCTACTCACTATGTGCCAGTAGCACCCCTGATGTGTGACCACCAAAAATGTCTCCAGATATTGACAAGTGTCTCCTGTGTTGGGGGAATAATTGCCACATTCCCTGTTGAGAAGCACAGCTTTACACATCATCAAACGCTAATTAGGCTTTTTTTTTTTTTTTTTTGAGACAGCCTTGCTCTGTTGCCCATGCTGGAGTGCAGTGGTGTGATCTCAGCTCGCTGCAACCTCCGCCTCCGGGGTTCGAGCGATTCTCCTGCTTCAGCCTCCTGAGTATCTGGGGTTACTGGCACGTGCCACCACGCCTGGCTAATTTTTGTATTTTTAGTAGAGACAGGGTTTCACTATATTGCCCAGGCTGGTCTCGAACTCCTGGCCTCAAGTGATCTGCCTGCTTTGGCCTCCCAAAGTGCTGGGATTACAGACGTGAGCCACCACTCCCTGCCACTAATAGGTTTTTTGTAAATGAATTGACAATGTGAAAATTCCTTGTTAAAACTCACTGATGTGACTGCAGGACAACTCAGGGTTGTCAGTTTGTTGTCCCTGTTGCTTTTCTCTCTTCTAGCACTCTAGGGTAAAAGCTATGTGAAGAAACAAATAGCAAATAGATTGTAGTCGAGTAAGGAAACCTACCTCAGCCACAAAGGCTCATCTGTAAGATGACCCACAGCATCAGGTTTTACTAATGAGGAGACAATGTAGGTCTGGAGGTCACAGCCCTTATTGTGGAACTTGTGCTTGTCATGAAAGCCTGGAAAAAGTTTTTCTGCACATTGATGTATTAAGTGATTTAAATATTGGTACATGTTGATATATTAAGTGATTTAAATATGTTGCCTATTATGTCTGAAGATACATAACAGAAAACTAGAAAAAGGTCAATAAACCTGAATTTGAAATAATTTCTTATTCTGAGGAAAAAATAAGGTTGAGAGCAGTGAAATCATGTCATCAGCCCTGATCTCTTTTCTGCCTTAGCCACCAACTCCTTTAGGTAATTACTTACATGGATCTCATGTTTTCTGTGCAGAAACCTGAGTGCTAGTGTAGAATGAATGCTTGGCTGGATTTTATTTTTATTTTTTGACAAAGACTTATAATTCTATAAGAGCGATTTTGAAATGTGTGATGTAGGATGCTATAAAATACAGAATTCCCTTATGTTATTTTATCCTCAATCATAATTTTCAAGGTGGGAGTTAATTATATATTTTAGAGTCAATAACTTCATTTAATGATATTCAGTGGTCTCCCAGATGCTTTTAGACTTTTGAATAAATAAGGCAAAATTACATTATATGGGTTTACTTTCTTTTTTTTTTTTGAGACGGAATCTCACTCTGTTGCCCAGGCTGGAGCACAGTGGCGTGATCTCGGCTCACTGCAAGCTCCGCCTACTGGGTTCACGCCATTCTCCTGCCTCAGCCTCCCGAGTAGCTGGGACTACAGGCGCCCGCCACCACGCCCGGCTAGTTTTTTGTATTTTTAGTAGAGACGGGGTTTCACCGTATTAGCCAGGATGGTCTCAATCTCCTGACCTCGTGATCCACCCGCCTCGGCTTCCCAAAGTGCTGGGATTGCAGTCGTGAGGCACCGCGCCCGACCGAGTTTACTTTCTTTAGACTTCTCATCTCTTTTAAAATTTTCTCTTCTTTTAAAAGAAACATAATATATCTACCATTTTTTCCTGATGCAAAATATTAGAAAAGCCATCCCGTGTGGACTGGTATTTTGTTCAGCCATTATGCTTAGCAAAGTATATTTGCTCAGAGGAATTTTTTAAATGCATTTCTAATCTTTCTCATTTTAGAAGCATTTTAATCATCAGCAGTATCGCAAATACTGTCACTAGGATTGTAACAACACAATGAATACTGAATCATTTTCAAAAATCCCTGTGAGTTGCCTGCACCCGACTCCTCTGGAATGTGTTGCTCTTTTCTCAGGTTTCCGGTTATATTGTCTATCGAGAATCACTGCAGTCTCCAGCAGCAAAGGAAGATTGCTCAGTACCTGAAAGGAATATTCCGAGACAAACTGGACCTGTCATCTATTGATACAGGGGAGTGCAAGCAGCTTCCAAGCCCTCAAAGTTTGAAAGGCAAAATTCTAGTGAAGGTAATTACTTCAAGTAATGCAATAAAAGACATTCATTATCAGCTAAGCCTGCCCTCCCTTAAAGAATAAAAACTGGTTTCAACGGGGAATAATAATTAGAATCAATACATGAAGGATTGTCTAGATCTGTGTATGCTCCTTATTCCAATGTATTTATAGTCATGTCTTCAGAAGAAGCTTATTGTTGACTGAGCACATATTCTGAGATTTGTACTTATGAAGTGAAAACATCAATACTGTAAGCCAAATGTTTGATATTTTAGTCTGTAATAGTTGACACTAGAGAGAAATGTGTGTGTAGGAGCGTGAGGTTCAGGAAAGGAGAAGGCTTCTTGTATCCATATCTGAAAGTTCTTTTAGATTTTTTTTCTCATTTCAAGGTCCAATAACTATCTGTCAAAAAAAAAAAAAAACAAAAACCAAGCTTCATGGTTGATCAGTCTTGGT
Organism: Theropithecus gelada; assembly: GCF_003255815.1. Lineage (NCBI taxonomy): Eukaryota > Metazoa > Chordata > Mammalia > Primates > Cercopithecidae > Theropithecus > Theropithecus gelada. The sequence continues at coordinate 136,541,194 of NC_037669.1, forward strand.
TATGCAAGTGAGAAGAGCTCACGTCAAAGAGGAACATAGGCACAGACATCACGCCCCACAGGACTCACGTATATGTGAAAGAGCAGTATGTGAACAGAATGACATTTCATAAACAGATTTTCTGAGGGAGGAAGCTTACTACAATAAATATTATTCATGCAAGGAATAGCCAGAGAGACAGTTCTTTGAGTTTTCAGATCACTGACTTTGCGGTTTTACTCATTTCCAGTGAATTTTCTGTGTCTGTACTAAAACCACCTTGGGTGGCCACATCATTTTGTGATTAAAAATGTAAAGAAAAGCAATAGGGTATTAAGATTCAAACTGGGTTATATTTTACTTAAAAGAGGTGTGTATGGAAAAACAAATACCATGTAGGAGGAGTAGGAAAGTCAAGGAGACAATGTAATTTCATGGCAGGACCTCAACTAAAGGGAGAGCAGCACATGGAAAAGATGGGACATATTCATTCTTAGAATTGGTCAAAACCTGTTTTCTACCAATTAAATGAAATTATAGATTCTGAATACATCAAAAGGTGTTGCTAGGCATTTATATGCATAAAAATATTTGGAATAAAAGCTCCACATAATGCAAGAGATAACATGAAGGCCAATTTGCCCAAGTCTTGCTAAAGCAAAATTTTATAGTAAAAATTGATTTCTGGGTTAGCAAATGAAATGTCATCTTTATAACTTTGTAAATGTTTCTACTTCCTAAATATTCTTTCGTCAGCAGTCAGGACGTTAAATGCAGAATAAATTCATTTGATTGAAATCTTTCTCTTTTGGACAGTGGAACTTACATTGGATATTTAATGTGGACTAACTGAGTCTCCTCTGCATAACTGGGCTTTGAGTTATTTGACACAGAATATCCCACGGCTTATGGCCTAGGGACAAATCAGAGGCAGAAAGTTTGAGGCACTCATGAGAAAGGGTGGCAGCAACGTGAACTGCAAGTATTTCTAGAGCATCTGAGATCCATTGGCTGGTAGCAATTTTGTTTAGACTTTAAGGAGTTGCCTGGATCTGCGGACCAGCACAACCCCATTTAAAGCAAAAACAAGAAAACAAGACAACTGATTTCTTGTGTTCCTTTAGTATGAGAGCAATCTCTGATTGAAAAGGCAGGATTTCTGTGACTACTTACCGCCTTGGAGATTGACAAGTTGTTTATTATTACAACTCTTACACACATATGTTCCAATCATGCATGCATACACATTATGTGTAAATTTTCTGATAAAATACAGGCAAAGTTCATTTTATTGTATTTTACTTTATTGCATTTCACAGACACTCCATGTTTTTGTGTGTGTGTGTGTGTGTGTGTGTGTGTGTGAGACAAATTGAAGGTTTGTGGCAACTCTATGTCAAGCAAGTCTTTCGGCACTGTTTTTCCAAAAGTACGGGCTCATTTTGTGTCTCTGTGTGACATTTTGGTAATTCTTGCTCTATTTAAAACATTTTCATTATTATTGTATCTGTTATGGTGATCTGTGATCGGTGATCTTTAATGTCACTATTGTAATTGTTTTGGGGAGCCATAATCCCTGCCTATATAAGATGGCAAACTTAATTGATAAGTGTTATGTGTGTGCTAACTGCTCCATGGACCACCTGATTCCCCATCTCTCTCCCACTCCTCATTTCTCCCAGTTTCCTGAGACATAACAGTATTGAAATTAGGCCAGTTGATAACCCTACAATGGCCTCCAAGTGTCCAAGTGAAAGGAAACTCACATGTCTCTTACTTTTTAAAAAATATTTATTTATTTCGATAGGTTATGTGGGAACAGGTAGTGTTTAGTTACATGGATACGTTTTTTAGTGGTGATTTCTGAGATTTTGGTGCACTTGTCACCTGAGCAGTGTACACTGTACCCAATGAGCAGTCTTTTATCCCTCACCCCCTCCCACTCTTCCCCTCCGAGTCCCCAAAGTCCATTATATCATTCTTGTGCCCTTGTGCCCTCATAGCTTAGCTCCCACTTATAAGTGAGAACATATGTTTTGTTTTCCATTCCTGAGTTACTTCACGTGGAATAATGGCCTCCAGCTCCATCTAGGTTGCTGCAAATGCCATTATTTCATTCTTTTTATGACTGAGTAGTATTCCATGGTGTATATATGTATACCACATTTTCTTTATCCACTTGTTGATTGATGGGCATTTGGGCTGGTTCCATATTTTTGCAATTGTGAATTGTGCTGCTAAGAACATGTGTGTACAAGTGTCTTTCTCATGTAAAGACTTCTTTGCCTCTTGGTAGATACTCAGGAGTGCTATCTACCAAGAGGAAAATATTTACTTTTAGTTCTTTAAGGAATCTCCACACTGTTTTCCATAATGGTTGTACTAGTTTCCATTCCCTCCAGCAGTGTAAAAGTGTTCTGTTTTCACCACATCTACACCAACATCTAGTATTTTTTGATTTTTTGATTATGGTCATTCTTGCAGGAGTAAGGTGGTATCACATTGTGGTTTTGATTTACATTTCCCTGATTATTAGTGATGTTGAGCATTTTTTCATATGTTTGTTGACCATTTGTATATCTTTTTTTGAGAATTGTCTATTCATATCCCTAGCCTACTTTTTGATGGCATTATTTGTCTTTTTCTTGCTGATTTGTTTGAGTTCTTTGTAGATTGTAGATATTAGTCCTTTGTCAGATACATAGTTTGTGAAGATTCTCTCCCACTCTGTGAGTTATCTGTTTACTCTGCTGATTATTTCTTTTGCTATGCAGAAGCTTTTTAGTTTATTTAATTCCCATCTATTTATCTTTGTTTTTGTTGCATTCACTCTTGGGTTCTTGGTCATGAAGTCTTTGCCTCAGCCAATGTCTAGAAGGGTTTTTCCAATGTTAACTTTTAGAATGTATATGGTTTCAGGTCTTATATTTAAGTCTTAGATCCATCTTGAGTTGATTTTTGTATAAGGTGAGAGATGAGGATCCAGTTTCATTCTTCTACATGTGGTTTGCCAATATTCCAGCACTATTTGTTGAATATGGTGTCCTTTCTCCACTTTATGTTTTTGTTTGCTTTGTCAAAGATCAGTTCACTGTAAGTATTTGGCTTTCTTTCTCTATTCTGTTCCATTGGTCTATCTGACTATTTTTATACCAGTACCATGCTGTTTTGGGGACTATAGTCTTATAGTATAGTTTGAAGTCAGGTAATGTTATGCCTCCAAATTTGTTTTATTTTGCTTAGTCTTGCTTTGGGTATGCAGGCCCTCTTTTAGTTCCATATGAATTTTAGGATTTTTTTTTCTAGTTCTGTGAAGAATGGTGATGGTGTTTTGATAGTGATTACATAGAATCTATAAATTGCTTTTGGCAGTATGGTTATTTTTACAATATTGATTCTACCCATCCATGAGCATGGAATGTGTTTCCATTTGTTTGTGTCATCTGTGATTGCTTTCAGCATTGTTTTGTAGTTTTCCTTGTAGATATCTTTCACCTCTTTGGTTAGGTATATTCCTAAGTATTTTATTTTATTTTTTGCAGCTATTGTAAAAGGGGTTGAACTTGGTTGTTGTTGGTGTATAGCAGTGCTATTGATTTGTGTACATTGATTTTGTATCCTGAAACTTTACTGAATTCATTTATCGATCTAGGAGCTTTTTGGATGAGCCTTCAGGGTTTTCTAGGTATACAGTCATATCATCAGTGAACAGTGACAATTTGACTTCCTCTTTACAGATTTGGAAGCCCTTTATTTCTTTTGCTTGTCTGATTGCCTTGGCCAGGATTTCCAGTACTATGTTGAACAGAAGTGGTGAAAGTGGGCATCCTTGTCTTGTTCTAGTTCTCAGGGGGAATGCTTTTCCTTATTCAGTATAATGTTGGCTGTGGGTTTGTCATAGATGGCTTTTATTACCTTAAGATATGTCCCTTCTATGCCAATTTTGCTGAGGGTTTTGATCATAAAGAGATGCTGGATTTTGTTAAATGTTTTTCTGCATCTATTGAGATCATGGGATTTTTGTTTTTGTTTATATCGTGTATCACATTTATTGACTTGTACATGTGAAACCCACTTGATCGTGGCGGATTATCTTTTTGATATGCTGTTGGATTCAGTTAGCTAGTATTTTATTGAGGATTTTTGCATCTATGTTCATCAGGGATATTGGTCTGTAGTTTTCTTTTTTTTGTTATGTCCTTTTCTGGTTTTGGTGTTAGGTTGATACTGGCTTCATAGCATGATTTAGGGGGGATTCTTTCCTCCTTATCTTTTGGAATATTTTCAATAGATTTGGTACCATTTCTTCTTTGAATGTCTGATAGAATTAAGCTGTGAATCCATCTGGTCCTAGACATTTTTTTTGTTATTGTTGGCAATTTTTAAAATTACCATTTCAGTCGGATTGCTTGTTGTTGGTTTGTTCAGAGTTTCTGTTTCTTCCTGGTTTAACCTAGGAGGACTGTATATTTCCAGGAACTTATCCATCTCCTCTACGTTTTCTAGTTTGTTCATGTAAAGGTGTTCATAGTATCCTTGAATGATCTTTTGTATTTTTGTGATGTCGGTTGTAGTATCTCTCATTTTGTTTCTAGTTGAGCTTATTTGGATCTTCTCTCTTCTTTTGTCGGTTAATCTTGCAAATGATCTATCAGTTTTGTTTATCTTTTCAAGGAACCAGGTTTTTGTTTCATTTATCTTTTGTATTTTTTGTTGTTGTTTCAATTTCATTTAGTTCTGCTCTGATCTTTGTTATTTCTTTTCTTCTGCTGAATTTGGGTTTGGATTGTTTTTGTTTCTCTAGTTCCTTGAGGTGTGACCTAAGATTGTCAGTTTGTCCTCTTTCAGACTTTTTGATGTAGGCATTTAATGCTATGGACTTTCCTCTTAGCATCACTTTGCTATATCCCAGAGATTTTAAAAGGTTGTGTCACTATTATTCAGTTCAAGGAAATTTTAAGTTTCCATCTTGATTTCATTGTTGATCTAACAATTATTCAGGAGCAGATTATTTAATTTCTATGTAATTTGCTTGTTTTGGGGGGTTCCTTTTGGAGTCAATTTCCAATTTTATTCCACCATGGTCCTAGAGAGTACTTGCTATAATTTTGATTTTCTTAAATTTGTTGAGACTTGTTTTGTGGCCTGTCATATGGTCTGTCTTGGAGAATGTTTCCTGTGCTAATGAATAGAATGTATATTCTGCCGTTGTTGGGTAGAATATTCTGTAAATACCTGCTAAGTCTATTTGTTCTAGGGTATAGTTTAAGTCCATTGTTTCTTTATTGACTTTCTGTCTTGATGACTTGTCGAGTGCTGTTAGTGGAGTATTGTAGTCTCTCACTATTATTATGTTGCCGTCTATGTTATTTCTTAGGTCTAGTAGTAATTGTTTTATAAATTTGGGAGCTCCAGTGTTAGGTGAATATATATTTAGGATTGTGATATTTTCCTGCTGGACTAATTCTTTTTTTTTTTTTTTTTTTTTTTTGAGACGGAGTCTTGCTCTGTCACCCAGGCTGGAGTGCAGTGGCCGGATCTCAGCTCACTGCAAGCTCCTCCTCTCGGGTTCACGCCATTCTCCTGCCTCAGCCTCCCGAGTAGCTGGGACTACAGGCACCCGCCACTTCGCGCGGCTAGTTTTTTGTATTTTTTTTTAGTAGAGACGGGGTTTCACCGTATTAGCCAGGATAGTCTCGATCTCCTGACCTCATGATCCGCCCGTCTCAGCCTCCCAAAGTGCTGGGATTACGGGCTTGAGCCACCGTGCCCGGCGACTAATTCTTTTATCATGGTATAATGTCCCTCTTTCTCTTTTTTAACTGCTGTTGCTTTAAAGTTTGTTTTGTCTGATAAAGGATAGCTGCTCCTGCTCACTTTTTTTGTCCATTTGCATGAAATATCTTCTTCTACCCCTTTACTTTATGAGTCCTTATATCTTATGTGAGTTTTTTGAAGACAGCAGATGTTTTGTTGGTGAATTCTTATTCATTCTGCCATTCTGTGCCTTTTAAGTGGAATATTTAGACCATCTACATTCAAAATTTGTTTTGAGAGATAAGGTACTATTCGATTCATTTTGCTAGTTTTTTTGCCTGAATATTTTTTTTTTCATTGTGTTATTGTTTTATAGGCCCTGTGGGACTTATGCTTTATGGAGGTTTTATTTTGGTGTATTCTGAGGTTTTCTTTCAAGATTAAGAACTTTTAGCTTTTTATTTTTTTTTTTTTGTACGGCTGGCTTGGTAGTGGTGAATTCTCTCAGCATTTTTGTTGTCTATGATCTGAAATTCGATTTTTGTGTGTGTCTGAAAAGGACTTTATCTTTCCTTTATTTATCAAGCTTAGTTTTGCTGGATACAAGATTTCTTGGCTGATAATTATTTTCTTTAAGGAGGCTAAAGATAGGACCCCATTCCTTTCTAGCTGTAGGATTTTGGCTGAGAAATCTACTTTTAATCTTATAGGTTTTTCTTTATAGATTACCTAATGCCTTTGCCTCACAGCTGTTAAGATTCTTTCCTTCATTTTGATTTTAGATAACCTGATGACTGTGTGTCTAGGTGATGATCTTTTTGTGATGAATTTTCTAGGTGTTCTTTGAGCTTCTTGTATTTGGATGTCTAGATCTCTAGCAAAGGCAGGGAAGTTTTCCTCAATTATTCCCTCAAAGAGGTTTTCCAAACTGTGAGATTTCTCTTCTTCCCAGGGAACACCAATTATTCTTAGGTTTGTTCATTTAACATAATCCCAAACTTCTTCCAGGCTCTGTTCATTTTTTAAATTCTTTTTTCTTTGTCAGATTGGTTTAATTCAAAAGCCTTGTCTTCAAGCTCTGAAGTTCTTTCTTCTACTTGTTTGATTCTTTTGTTGAAACTTTCCAGTGTATTTTGCATTTCTCTAGGAGTATCTTTTATTTTTAGAAGTTGTGATTGTTTTGTACTGATGCTGTCTATTTCTCTGGATTTTTTTTTCATGCATAGTCTGCATTACTTTTGAATTTCTTTAAATTGTTTTTCACCTTTCTCTGGTGCATCCTTGAGTAGCTTAATTATCAACCTTCTGAATGCTTTTTCTGGCAAGTCAGGGATTTCTTCTTGGTTTGGATCCTTTCTTGGTGAGATATTATGATCTTTTGAGGGTGTTAAAGAACCTTGCTTTTTCATATTGCCAGAATTGTTTTTCTGGTTCCTTTTCATTTGGGTAGACTATGTCAGAGGGAAGATCTGGGATTCAAAGGCTGCAGTTCAGATTCTTCTGTCCCACAGGGTGGTCTTCTAATGTGGTGCCCTCCGACTTCCTCTAGGCATGGGACTTCCTGATTGCTGGACTGTAGTGATTATTGTTGCTCGTCTGGGTCTAGCCACCCAGCGGGGCTACCAGGCTTCAGCCTAGTACTCAGAAATGTCTGCAAAGAGTCCTGTTATGTGGTCTGTCTTCAGGCCTCTCAGCCATGGAGATGTGTTCTGTTAGAGGTAGCAGGGGAGTGAAGGAGACTCTGTGAGGGTCCTTGGTTGTAGTTTTGTTTAGTGTGCTGGTTTTCTCGACTGCTGGTTGTGCTAGTGGTTGGTTGTCCTCCAGCCAGGAGGTGGCACTTTTAAGAGATCATCAGCTGATACAAGCTTGCCCTAAGGTCACCTGGATACATATTTGGGTTTCTCAGGCAATGGGCAGGGCCATAGAGCTCCCAAGGGATTATGTCTTTTGTCTTCAGCTACCAGGGTGGGTAAAAAAAGACCATCAGTTGGATGCAGGGTTAGGTGTGTCTAAGCTCAGACTCTCCTTGAGCAGGGCTTGCTGTGGCTGCCGTGGGGGCTAGGACTGTGGTTCTCAGTCCAATGGAGTTATGTTCCCAGTGGGATTATGGCTGCCTCTGCTGCATCATACAGGTCACTAGGGAAGTGGGGAAAGCTGGCAGTGACAGGCCTCACCTAGTTCCCACTCAGCCAGCAAGGCCAGTCTCATGGAGTTTATCTCCAGGCAGCTCCTGAGCAGAGCTGAGATCTTGCCCCAGGCTACAAGCCTCCCCACTGAGAAAGCAAGCAGGACTTTCAGGCTCCACCCCTCCCCACCTGCCATGGCCTCTGTGCTCACATCTGCACTTCCTGTTAGCTCCCGTCACTGCCCCCATACATGTTTATGCTTGGTTGTAATTATTACAAAGTTCATCTCAAAGTTTCCTTCTCCCTGTATTCCTTCCCCAGTTCCACTGGTAGCCTCCCCAAAGACCCCCGTGAGACAAAGTCAGAAGTGGTTTCCCTGGGTACTGGGAGTACCCACAGGTCTCTTCCTGCTTCTGCTTCTACCTCTATATTTTGCTCAGCTTTCTAAATTTGTTTCAGATCTTGGTAAGGTCAAATCCTTCTCTCATTTTATTAGTCTGTTGTCATACTGCTATAAATAAATACCTGACACAGAGTAATTATAAAGGAAAGAGGTTTAATTGACTCGCAGTTTCACAGGCTTAACAGGAAGCCTGTCTAGGAGGCCTCATGAAACTTACAGTCATGGCAGAAGGCAAAGAGGAAGCAGGCACCTTCTTCACAAGGTGGCAGGAGACAGAAGGGTGAACAGTGAAGGGAGAAGAGCCTCTTATAAAACCATCAGATCTCATAAGAACTCACTATCATGAGAACAGCATGGGGAAACTGCCCCCATGATCCAATTACCTCCCACCAGCTCTCTCCCAAGAAATGTGGGTATTATGAGGATTATGATTCAAGATGATATTGGGGTGGGAACACAGCCAAACCATATCATTCTGCTCCTGGCCGCTCCCAAATCTCATGTCCTCACATTTCAAAACACAATCATGCCTTTCCAACAGTCCCCCAGAGTCTTAACTCTTTCCAGCCTTAACCCAAAAGTCCAAGTCCAAAGCCTCGTCTGAGACAAGGGAAGTCCCTTCTGCCTAGGAGCCTGTAAAATCAAGAGCAAGTTAGTTACTTCAAAGATACAATGGAGGTGCAGGCATTGGATAAATGCTCCCATTCCAAAAGGGAGAAATCGGCCAAAACAAAGGAGCTACAGGCTCCATGCAAGTTGAAATCCAACAGGGCACTCATTAAATCTTAAAGCTCCAATATAATCTCCTTTGATTCTATGTCTCAGATCCAGGTCACACTGATGCAAGAGGTAGGCTCCTATGGTCTTGGGTGGCTCTACTCTTGTGGCTTTGCAGGGTACAACACCCCTCCCACCTGATTTCACAGGCTGGCATTGAGCGTCTTCAGCCTTTCCAGGCACACAGTGCAAGCTGTCAGTGGATCTATCATTATGGGGTCTGGAGGACGGTGGCCCTCTTTTCACAGCTTTGCTAGACAGTGGTCCAGTGGGAATTTTGTGTGGGGGCTCCAACTCCACATTTCTCTTCCACACTGCCTTCAGGGCTCCACCCCTGCAGCATACTTCTGCTTAGGCATCCAGGTGTTTCCCTACATCCTCTGAAATCTAGGCAGAGGTTCCCAAACCTCAGTTCTTGACTTCTGTGCACCTGCAGGCCCAACACCATGTGGAAACTTCCAAGTCTTGGAGCTTACACCCTTTGAAGCAATAGCCTGAGCTGTATGTTGGCCCCTTTTAACCATGGCTAGGATGTAGGGTGCCAAGTCCCAAGGCTGCACAGAGCAGTAGCAGGGCCCTGGGCCTGGCCCACGAAACCATTTTTTCTACCTAGGCCTCTCCGTCTGTGATGGGAGGGGCTGCCATGAAGGTCACTGACTTGTCCTGTAGACATTTACCCCATTGTCTTGGTGACTAACATTCAGCTCCTTTTAACTCATGCAAATTTCTGCAGCCAGCTTGAATTTCTCCCCAGAAAATGGGTTTTTCTTTTCTTTCTTTTTTTATTTTGAGATGGAGTTTCGCTCTTGTTGCCGAGGCTGGAGTGCAATGGCATGATCTCAGCTCACTACAACCTCCACCTCCTGAGTTCAAGCAATTCTTCTGCCTCAACCTCCCAAGTAGCTGGGATTACAGGCATGTGCCACCATGCCCAGCAAATTTTGTACTTTTAGTAGAGACGGGGTTTCACCATGTTGGTCAGGCTGGTCTCAAACTCCTGACCTCAGGTAATCCACCCGCCTTGCCATCCCAAAGTGCTGAGATTACAGGCATGATCCACCATGCCCAGCTGGATTTTTCTTTTTTTATCGTATCATCAGGCTGCAAATTTTCCAAAACTTTTATGCTGTACTTCCCTTTTAAACATAAGTTCCAATTTCAGATCATCTCTCTCAAGTTCAAAGTTTCACAGATCTCTAGGGCAGGGGCACTACCAGTCTCTTTGCTAAAGCATAGCAAGAGTGACCTTTGCTCTGGTTCCCAAAAAGTTCCTCATCTCCATATGAGACCACCTCAGCCTGGACTTCATTGTTCACATCACTATGAGCATTTTGGTCAAAACCATTCAACAAGTCTCTAGGACGCTTCAAACTTTCCCACATCTTCCTATCTTCTTCTGAGTCCTCCAAACTGTTCCAACCTCCGTCTGTTACCTAGTTCCAAAGTCAATTCCACATTTTCAAGTGTCTTTATAGCAGTACCCAACTCTCTGCAGTACCAATCTACTCTATCAGTCTGTTTTCACACTGCTATAAAGAAATACCTGAGACTGGGTAATTATAGAGGAAAGAGTTTTAATTGACTCACAGTTTTTCAGGCTTAGCAGGAAGCATGGCTAGGAGGCTTCATGAAACTTACAATCATGGCAGAAGGTGAAGAGGAAGCAGTCACCTTCTTCATAAGATGGCAGGAGAGAGAAGAGTGAGCAGCGAAGTGGGAAGAGCTCTTTAAAAAGTCATCAGGTCCTGTGAGAACTCACTCACTATCACAAAAACAGCATGGAGTATCCGCCCCCATAGTCCAATCACCTCCCACCAGGTTTCTCCCTAGCCACGGGGATAATATGGGGATTACAATTCAAGATGAGATTTGGGTGGGGACACAGCTAAACCATATCACCTGTGATCTAGATTTTCAGGTTCCCCAGTGAGGATGTATGTTTGAGGGTGGATCTTACCCCCTCACACTTTGGCCACTCACAGTTTTTCAGCTGTCTCACAGAGCTTGGAACAGCAGTCTGCTTCCTTCAAAGGGTCTGTGAATTCTTTCGGTTTTCCTGGTGTGTTCCTGCAGTAGTTCTTGTAGCACAAGTTCACGATGCGAGTCTCCACATGCTGTTCCATTGTCCAAGTGGGGGCTGCAAGTTAGTCCTGCCTCCTAGCTGCCATTTTACTCTGGCATCTCCACATGTCTCTCACTTTCAATCAAAAACTACAAATGATTAAGCTTAGTGAGGAAAATGTGTTAAAAGACAAGACAGGCTGAAAGCTGGGCCTCTTGTACCCAAGCGTTAGCCATTTTGTGAATGCAAAAGAAAAGTTCTTGAAGAAAATTGAAAGTGCTACTTCAGTGAACACACAAATGATAGGAAAGCAAAATAGTCTTAACTTATTGCTGATAGATAGAAAGTTTGAGTTGTCTGGATAAATGATCAAACCAGCTATAACATTCCCTTAAGCCAAAGCCCAATCCAGAGCAAGGCCTTAACTCTCTTCAATATTTTGAAGGCTGAGAGAAGTGAGGAAACTGCAGAAGAAAAGTTTGGAGCTAGCAGAGTTTGGTATATGAGGATTAAGGCAAGAATCCATCTCCATAACATAAAAGCGCAAGGTGAAGTAGCAAGTGCTGGTGGAGAAGCTGCAGCAAGGGATCTAGAAGATCTAGCTAAGATAATTCATGAAAGTGGCTACACTAAACAGATTTCTTTTTGTTTTTGGAGATGGAGTATCACTCTGTCACCCAGGTTGGAGTGCAGTGGTGCAATCTTGGCTCACTACAACCTCTACCTCCTGGGTTCAAGTGATTCTCCTGCCTCAGCTTCCCAAGTAGCTGGGAATACAGGCACATGCTACCACACCCAGCTAATTTTTGTATTTTTAGTAGAGATGGGTTTCACCATGTTGGTCAGGCTGGTCTCGAACTCCTGGCCTCAGGTGATTTGCCTGCCTTGGCCTTCCAAAGTGCTGGGATTACAGACGTAAGCCACTGTGCCCAGCCTAAACAACAGATTTTCAATATAAGCAAAACAGTCTTATATTGGGAGAAGATGCCATCTGGGACTTTAATAGCTGGAGAGGAGTAAATGCCTGCCTTCAAAGCATCAAGAACAGACCGAGTCTCTTGTTAGGGGCTAATGCAGCTAATGACTTTAAGTTGAAGCCAGGGCTCATATTTTGTCCCCTACAGCCTTTAAGAATTATGTTAAATCTACTCTGCCTGCACTGTATAAATGGAATAAAAAAGTCTGGATGACAGCACATATTTTTACAGCATGGTTTACTGAATGTTTTAAGCCCACTGTTGAGACCTACTGTTCAGGAAAAAAGATTCCTTTCAAAATATTACTGCTCATTGACAATGCACCTGGTCACCCAAGAACTCTAACCAGATGTTTAAGTAGATTCATGTTGTTTTCATGCCTGCTACACAACATCTATTCTGTAGCTCATTGTTCTATGTATAATTTTGACTTTCAAGTCTTATTACTTAAGAAATATACTTTGTAAGCCTATAACTGCCATAAATAGTGATTCCTTTGATAAGTCTGGGCAAACTAAATTGAAAACCTTCTAGAAAGGATTCACCATTCTAAATGCCATTAAGAACATTTGCGATTTTTTGAGGAGGTCAACAGATTATTATTAGCAGGAGTTTAGAAGAAGAAGATTCCAATCCTGATGGATGACTTTGAGGGGTTCAAGACTTCAGTGGAGAAAGTCACTGTAGATGTGTTAGAAATAACAAGAAAACTAGAATTAGAAGTGGAGCCTGTGGGAGGCCGAGGTGGGCAGATCACGAGGTGAGGAGATCGAGACCAGCCTGGCTAATATGGTGAAACCCCGACTGTACTAAAAATACAAAAAAATTAGCTGGGCGTGGTGGCTGGCGCCCGTAGTCCCAGCTACTCAGGAGGCTGAGGCAGGAGAATGGTGTGAACCTGGGAGGTGGAGCTTGCAGTGAACTGAGATCACACCGCTGCACTCCAGCCTGGGTGACAGAGTGAGACTCCATCTAAAAAAAAAAAAAAAAAGAAGTGGAGCCTGAAGATGTGGCTTAATTGCTGCAATCTTGCAATCTCAAATCTCATGATCAAACTTGAATAGATGAGGAATTACTTATATGAATAAGCAAAGCAAGTGGGTTCTTGAGGTGTACAAAATCTTAGTTGATAAAGCAACAAGAAGGATTGAGAGCGTTTATTCCAATTTTGCCAGAAGTTCTACTGTAGGTAAAATGCTATTAAACAGAATCACATGCTACAGAGAAATCTTTTGTGAAAGGAAGAGTCAATCAATGGAGCAAACTTAATTTTTGTCCCATTTAAGAAATTGCCGGCCAGGTGCGGTGGCTTATGCCTGTAATCCTAGCGCTTTGGGAGGCCAAGGTGGGTGGATCACTTGAGGTCAGGAGTTCGACACCAGCCTGACCAACATGGTAAAACCCCATCTCTACTAAAAAAATACAAAATTAGCCGGGCCTGGTGGTGCATGCCTGTAATCCCAGCTACGTGGGAGGCTGAGGCAGGAGAATCGCTTGAATCCCGGGGGGTGAGGTTTCAGTGAGCCGAGGTCACACCATTGCACTCCAGCCTGGGCAACAAGAGCGAAACTCTATCTCAAAACAAAACAAAAAAGAAGCAAATTGCCACAGTCACCTAACCTTCAGCAACCACCACCCTGATCAGTCAGCAGCTATCCACACTGAAACAAGACCCTCCGCCAGCAAAATGACTACAATTTGCCAAAGGTTCAGATGATCATTAGCTTTTTATAGCATTAAATATTTTTAAATTAAGGTATATACTTTTTTAAGACATAATACTATCGCACACTTAAATAGGCTACAGTATAGCATAATTGTAACTTTTATATTCATTGGGAGACCAAAAAATCCATGTGCCTCTCTTTATTGTGATAGTCATTTTATTGCAGTGATCTGAAACCACATTCATAATAATTCTAAGGTATGCCTATAAATAAAACATTGCTTATGAGAAAAAAATAACAAATAGTAATATTCCATAGACTCTTTTTGCTGAAATAACTTTAGCTGTGTGGTCCAAGTGTCCTGCTTTTACAGATGTGAATCATGGAGTTGTCTCCATTCTCCTGGGGCTGTGCAGCCAGATATTTTGAAGCCGAGAGGTGACCATGCTTCCAATCCAGTCTCTAGCAATATTTCCATATACCATAGACAAATTAATTCTAGAGTGTAACTGCTGCATGAAATATATGTAGATCAGAAAGGGACCTCTGGAAGACACCTGGATCATTCTTCATTTACATCAATATTGGACCACAGTTAAATTAGTTAAGCTACATAAAGTGCTATCTAAATTTATTTTATAATTTTCCTTTGGAGTAACACCATTGAAAAGGGGCCTTGAAAAACAATGTTCCTTTGCATTGTTTTCTCCCTATCTGCCTGGATAAAATATTTGCCAGCCTGGAAAAAGCTGACCAAAAATAGGGCTCTGATAATGCAGGGTCTTTTAATTAGATTTTTAAAGGACTGAAAATTAACGTGTCTTATGAATACTCTGAGAGGCAGCTTCTTCTTTTTGTTCCCTCACCTCACGCCACCCTCAGATGAAGGGGAGTTGAAGCTTAGTTCTGTGTCCTTACCTGCTCAGCACCACCTGCTCCTCACAGTTACACTTTCCTTTCTAGTCAGTGCTGTCAGTGATATGTATCAGTTGGGGATTATTATTATTCTTTTCTTGGTGATGTTATTTTTCATATTTATTTCTATTCTGTAGAACATTTAAAAACATATATTGGTTTTTATGCTATTTTATGCTGTTTCAAAAGAGGGAATTGCTACCATTACCTTTTAAATGTCTTGTGTACAGTTTCATCTTGCTGTCTGCCATGGTACCTAAAACAAAGCAGATTCTGAATGAACGAAGAAAGTTGATATCTTGATATCTTGTTTCTGAGTATGTCTGGTCACCTCCTAATTGAGTACCTTGTTTCTGGTGCTGCTATATTATAACTACCCTACAAATGTTCCTAAAGTAAAGAAAAATAGAAAAATAAACTGATTTTTAGGAGCTTTCTGTATCAATAGGACCTGAAATAATACACAGAAATAAATGCTTTGATTCTGAGCTGCCTTGTTATTAATGATACACAAATTAGATCCCAACTTTTTTGTTGTTGTTGTTGGGGAGACCGTCTCGCTCTGTCACCCAGGCTGGAGTGCAATGGTGCGATCTCGGCTCACTGCAACCTCTGCCTCCCGGGTTCAAGCCATTCTCCTGCCTCAGCCTCCTGAATAGCTGGGATTGCAGGTGCCTGCCACCACGCCTGGCTAATTTTTGTATTTTTAGTACAAATGAGGTTTCACCATGTTGGCCAGGCTGGTCTTGAACTCCTGATGTCAAGTGATCTGCCCGCCTCGGCCTCCCAACGTTCTGGGATTACAGGTATGAGCCACTATGCCTGGCCCCAACTTTTTTTTTTTTTTGAAATGGAGTCTCACTCTGTCACCCAGGCTGGAGTGCAGTGGGACGATCTTGGCACCCTGCAACCTCTGCCTCCCAGGTTCAAGCGATTCGCCTGCCTCAGCCTCCCGAGTAGCCGGGATTACAGGGCTCACCACCTCGCTAATTTTTGTATTTTTAATAGAGATGGGGTTTTACCATGTTGCCCAGGCTAGCCTAGAACTCCTGACCTCAGGTGATCCACCAACTTCCCTTGGACTACCAAAGTGCTGGGGTTACAGGTGTGAGCCACCATGCCTGGCTGGCCCCAACTTTTTAATCTTACAAATTCCCTTCTGTAAGTTGAAGAAAATATTTGCCTAAATCCCAATTGTTTAGATTCTTAATATAGATTATGCTTTCATTACATAAATGGTTTATCCAGCTTTGAAACTGTCAGGTCAAGAGCTTTGGGTATCAAGGAAGGTGTGGGAAAACTGGGAAAGACATTTCTCCGAACATCCGACTAAGCTGGTAGCCCTGTGGAGGTAGGAAGTGGGTAAGGGGGGATCCAGAATTCTGAAAGAGGTAATAGTGGTGTGGAGAGCAGGAATACTAAAAGTCACTGAAACTTGAGTTTAGAGATCAGCCTGGGATGATATTTATAAATGTATTGTTATTTTGGCTGTCA
Source organism: Theropithecus gelada (assembly GCF_003255815.1). Taxonomy (NCBI): domain Eukaryota; kingdom Metazoa; phylum Chordata; class Mammalia; order Primates; family Cercopithecidae; genus Theropithecus; species Theropithecus gelada. The sequence continues at coordinate 136,557,351 of NC_037669.1, forward strand.
GGCATGTGAACATCCTTCCATGTTTAAGAAAGTTTCCATCCCTATGTTTTAAGGGATTCCCTTAGAGGAGCTCAGAGTTTGCTTTTGCAGCCTTTCTTAGGGCTAGGATGTGGGCACCCCATCTAGAAGCCACCAATCAAGTGAACATGTCCCAGACATTGAAGCAGAAACTACAGTAGGAAAGTGGGACCAAGTTGAACCCATCCTGGGGGTGGAGGGAGTGGGGTGGACATGCTGGCAGCTTCCTTTAGGGCCCATGGCAGCACTTCTGGCAGTAGTCCTGATGTCCATTGTGTGGATGACGGAGTGAAAGCCACTGTCTCTGTGCTTAGTTGTGTTGGAAATGGTATCTTCAGTGAATTTGTTCTGCCCTGTGATTTTGGTTGGTGCTTATGTTAGGTGTCTATTGCTGCATAGCAAATTACCCCAACATTTGGCAGCTTAAAACGTTGAATATTCCCACCGTCCCTGTAGGTCAGGAACCTGGATGTGGCTTAGCTGGGTCCTCTGCTCAGGGTCTCTCTTGAAGCTGTAATTAAGGTGTCCTCTGGGGCTGCAGTAATCTCACGGCTGGACTGAGGGAAGCTCTGCTTCTGAGATTACTTTAGTGGCTGTTGTTGGCACATTTCAGTTCCTTTCAGGCTGTTGACTACTGAGGCCTCTCTCACTTCCCTGCCATGTGGGTCTCTCCACAGCACAGCTCACAACACACGTGTGTGTGTGTGTGTGTGTGTGTGAGAGAGAGAGAGAGAGAGAGAGAGAGATAAAGAGAGAGATAGATAGAGAGAGAGAGAGAGAGAGAGAGAGAGAGATAAAGAGAGACAGAGCTCCCGGAAAGGAGAGAAGTTTGGGGAAGCAAGCAAGAAGGTATAATGTTTCTATAACCTTATCTCAGAAGTGACCTTCCATCACTTTTGCTGTACTCAGTTCATTAGAAGTGGGGCACTAGGTCCAGGTCACTCTCAAAGGGAGGGGATTGCAGAAGGGTGTGAATACTGAGACAGGAGACATTTGTACTATTATTTACAGGCTGCCTACTGCAGTGGCCTTGCCCTCTTAGCCTCAAAGCCTGGTTCTGCCCCACCTCCCACCCTCTGATTCTGGAAGCAATTCAGTATTTTGGTAATAAATATTCCTTTCTGCTTGTAGTAAGAAGCCTTACTAATACAGATGGCTGCCCTTGAAGCTTTTCTCAGACCCCTGGGCCTTACCCCCTGCTATCCTTTTTAGTTTACTGTTTTTGAATGTAATTTGAGAAATGCAGGAAAGGAAAATGTAAATTTCACTTGTAGCGCTGTTACAAAGATATAATTACCATTAACAATTGGCCATATTTATTTTTAGACTTTTCTGCTGTTTTTTTAATCACTGAGATAATATTGTATATATAATTCTGTAACTTAATTGTCTTCATATCTTGTAAGAATGTTTCCTGTCAAAAAGCCCCTCCTTTTTAAAGTGTGTTGTTGAGTGAGTCAGGAGTGGCCTGGTCCTGGGGGAGGTGCTCAAGCTGGGCAGGAGTCCCGCTGCATTGTCTGTGAAAGAGGGGCTTGCTAAATGCAAAGTGAGGCATAATTGTTAAGGAGGCATGTAACCTGCTTAGGTGAATAAGCTGCTCTGAGGGACATTAGCATGCTTGTTGTTGTCATAGTTCCTTTGTTCTGCTATAACAAAACCACCTTAGACTGGGCAACTTGTAAACAACAGAATTCATTGCTCTTGGATCTAGATGCTGGGAAGTCCAAGATTAAGGTGATGGCAGATTTGGCATCTGGTGAGGGCCTGTTTCTCATGGATAGTACCTACTTTTTGTGCTCACATGACAGAAGGGGCAAGGGAGCTTGTTGGAGCCCTCATGACTTAATCACTTCCCAAATGCCTCTTAATACTATCATATGGGTGGGGTATTAGGTTCTAATACATGGATTTTGGGGGACACCAACATTCACACCACAGCAGTTGTACATAATGGGATGGAGTGGTAGTTGTTGTGATGGGTCATCTATTCTATTTTTTAATTTTTAATAAAAGTAGAGATGGGGTCTTACTATGTTGCCCAAACTGTTCTCAAACTCCTAGCTTCAAGCAGTCCTCCTGCCTTGGCCTCCCAGAGTGTTGGGATTACAGGGATGAGCCATCATGCCCAGCCAAGTCATCTTGTTTTTTGGTGGAGGGGGTTTCTCACTTTGTCACCCAGGCTGGAGTGCAGTAGTACAAACATGACTCACTGCAGCCTCAACCTCCTGGGCTCAAGTCATCCTCCTGCCTCAACCTCCTGTGTAGCTGGAATCATAGGCACCTGCTACCATGCCAAGCAAATTTTTTGATTTTTTATAGAGACAGAGTCTCATTTTGTTGCCCAAGCTGGTCTTGAAATCCTAGGGTCAAGTGATCCTCCCATCTCAGCCTCCCAAAGTGCTGGGATTACAGGTGTGAACCACTGCGCCTGGCTCCAGGTTCCAAGTCATCTATTCTTGAATAGAAGCCTGGTTTGATTTTTAAAACTATAGTAACTCTAATTAATTCTACTTAATTGAAACTAAGACGACTTCCCTTTTTTGAAAATCTCTACTCCCCCTTATTTTGCCCCTAATTCAAACTGTCTGTTTTCTAGTCAGTCTGAAGTAATGATTAGCTAATGATACAACATTTTATTTTCAGTTTTTACTTTTCAAAAATGATTTTTAATTGTAGTAAACCACATGTGACCTAAAATTTATCTAACATCTTAACTATTTTTAGGTGTATACAATAAACCCTTTTTAAAGTGTGTTCAATAGTATTAAATACATTCCCACTGTGTGCAGCCAGTCTCCAAAACTCTTCATCTTGTAAAACTGAAACTCTATACGCATTCAGCAACAACTCCCGATACCCTCCTACCTTCAGCCCTTGGCCATCACCATTCTACTTTCTGCCTCTATGAATCTGATGTAAATGGAATCATACAATACACTTCCTTTTATGTCTAGCTTATTTCAATCAGCATAATACCTTCAAGGTTCATTCATTTTGTAATATGTACCAGAATTTCCTTCTTCTTAAAGGCTAAGATTCCATTGAATGTACATACACATTTTGTTTATCCTTTCATCCGTCAGTGGATGCTTGGGTTACTTCCACCTTTTGGCTATTGTGAATTTATTCTCATTTTTAAACGGGATGTTTTGTTCCATTTCAGGGTAAGAAGTTGCCTTATCATCTTGGGGATGATGCAGAGGAAGGGGAAGTTTCCGATGAGGACAGTGCAGATGAAATTGAAGACGAGTGCAAATTCAAGCTCCATTATGTAAGTTGCAGGCATGACCATATTTTTTATCCTTGATATGCTGTATTACAATGGAGTTCCAAGTTGCTACTGTGTTGGAGGCCTCACAATTATGGTGGCTGTGGTGTAGAAAGGATATTCATTGAAAATTACTTTGTTTGCTGGCACACAGACACTCAAATGTTTGTTGAATGAATGATTCAAGGATTCTTGTGTCTGAGTGTTGAAAGGAATTTTAGTGATTAATTCATTCAACCCTCTCTCCAGGTATCAATTTCCTATTACAGATTCAAAAATCAAATTGTGGTTGAAAAAGTTACTGTCTTTGGTAATAAAAGCTGGCTTTACTTTAGCGTTGACTTCCCTACCTCATGCTAGCAGCCCCACCATGCTCCCTGTCAAGGCTGGCTGGAGGAACCCCACCTGCATGTGGGCCTGCTTCTCTGGGATGCCCATCCCCTCTTTAAGAAAATGTACCTTGAACCAGAGGGATTTCCAAGCCCTTCCAGACATGGACCTCTTGGCTAAATCTTTAATTTGCCAAGTCTTCAATAAAGTGGCATAGAATAGTTTGTTACTTGCTTGGTGCGTCAGCCCCCTTTTCTAGATGAAGGAGCCTCCTTGGTAGAAAAGCATCATTGAGGCCGGGTGCGGTGGCTCACGCCTGTAATCCCAGCACTTTGGGAGGCCGAGGCGGGCAGATCATAAGGTCAGAGATTGAGATCATCCTGGCTAACATGGTGAAACCCCATCTCTATTAAAAATACAAAAAAATTAGCCAGACGTGGTGGTGGGCGCCTGTAGTCCCAGCTACTCGGGAGGCTGAGGTGGGAGAATGACGTGAACCCGGGAGGAGGAGTTTGCAGTGAGCCAGGATTACGCCACTGCACTCCAGCCTGGGCGACAGAGCGAGACTCTGTCTCAAAAAAAAGAAAAAAAGAAAAGAAAAGCATCATTTAGCTAGGTGATCCAAGGGAAATTCAAACCTGAGGGAAATATAAGACTTAAAAAGGTGCGTCATTGCTCCTTTCTATAACTCATGTGATTGCTAGAATCACACAGCAACCTGAGAGTAGCACTCGCTGATGATAGTTTGGTATAGAATTTTATTTCTACAGAAAAGGTTAGTCCTCTAGACATCAGGACTATGATTCTGCCCTCTAAAAAAAAAAAAAAAAAAAAAAAAAAACGAGAAATTTTGCATACATTCTTGTAGTTTACACCATTGCCATGAATTCAGTTATTACATTGTTAACAACAGTCCAACTCTTCAGATAATTCTGTGATGCCTTTCCTGTGGTTGTGAAAATGAGCTGGCATTATTTTCAAAGGGGACAAGAGTTTAATGACAGCTGAAGTCTCAGTAGACACTTCTTTCTTGGCTTTAATGCCCTTTAAATGGGCTAAATGGAGAAGATTCAGCTTGAAGTGAAAAGGAAAAGTTACCATCTTGTATTATTCTCTTGCCTTTTAATAGTTTATGTTAGCAAAATTAAATACCATTAATTAATAGGGCTATGGTTACAGAACATCTCAATAGATTTACATGTTTGAAAACTATGCTATGTCATTATACAGTTAATATTTTAAATAGTTGCTTTTTTCTCTTCTAGGTATTTATTTTTTATAGTTATTTATGATTATGGATAATTTAGCCTTAGTTTTTAGCATTACTTTATAAACCAGATTTTTGTCTCTGATTTTTATCATTTTGCATCTTGTTTTCTAGATCTCTTGGTTGCCAGCCGTAGTGTAGATCTATCATTATTCACTTAGCTATTTCATTTTTCTTCTCCAGTGAGCTCTCCAACTTCCTAAGTTCAATATATGTGATTATGCAAAAATAGTAAGCTGTAGTCTTATGGGAACAAATAAATAATTTCACCTGTGAAGTATCCAACTAGATTCCTCTTTTCTTTACTAAGAGTAGTTGATTTCTGGACACTCACATCAGGAGATGGTTTAGAACGTGATTCCATGGAGTTAGATATGATCTTTCATTTGGATTCTTTGGTGTGGCCCTAAGTGAAAGTAGAACACCTTAACTGTAAGTTTAGAGGCATCTCTTTGTTATATTTTAGAAGAGAAAATAAATAAATCAACATTGAAGAAATATTGGAGAAATATTTCAAATTGTTTTTTGCTATTTTTGAGCTCTTCTGAGAAAAGGCATCGCTGTGTTTAGAAAACCAAAGTGTTATCTTGTAATCAGACCATTTATAGTCCTATTGTTGGCAGAGGGCTCAAATGCCCTATCTGACTGGGGAATTTATAATAAATTCCCTGATAAACTGAATATCTGATCATATTTCTGCAAAAGAGGGTGTACTTTGGATAGTTTATGTGAACCAATAATTATCTGAGAGGAAGCTTTTAACCTCAGTTTTAAGTTGAGAGAATGTGGTTAGATTTATAAGTTATATCTGAATTATTGCAATGAATAGACATTTTAACTTTGCATTCATTTACACTGGAACGCCAGCTCTCATGAGGTCATATAAGATTCATCTGCACATTCAATAAACTTTTATTAAACATCTCCTGTTGGACATGTGCTCGTCATGTTGTAGGTACTGGATGATATATCAGTAACAAAATAGACAAAAATCATTGCCTTCGTGAAGTTTACACATCATTGGGAGAGGATGAGGATAGACAAGAAACATGACAAATAAGTAAAATATATAGTGTACTAGACAGTGATCAGTGCTAAAGGAAAGAAGGGTGTGTGTGTCTGTGTGCGTGTGTGCACACTTATGCTGTGTATATGTAGGGATCTATTGAAGTTTTAGATGGGATGTCCAGGAAAGGCCTCACAGGGAAGATGCTTTTGAACAAAGGCCTGAAAGAAGTGAAGAGTTAGTCATGCTGATACCTGAGGAGGAATGTTCCAGGCAGAAAGAACCCCAAGTGCAAAGGCCAGAAGCGGGATTTGAGGCTCTCCCAGTGCCACCCTGGAGTTAGAAGCAGAACAGGAGGACAAGACTCCTGTTACTTTTAAGCAAGCAGTTTAAGCCATACTGTGGCTCCAGCCATAGAGAAAATCTGGCTTATAATGGGTAAGCCACAAGGTAAAGCCAGTGTGTTTGGTGACCCAAGAATCATACAACGCAGAGACACAGAGGACGACTTCCTTTCAACCAGAGTAGTAATCTAACAGATTTGATTCTGTGAGGCGAAGTCACCATTATTCATCTTTATGGATCTTCTAATGTCAGCGTGCTCTACACACTTTCCACCTCTGTATTTCAACTTCATTAATTTTTTTCTGCTTCTGATGAGTTATGCAGTATCTTTTTTCTTGTGTTCTCTAAATCTGTTTAGCCAGATTCTCGGGCATAAACATTAGCTCTATAACTCCTACATAAAGCTCATCCCATAAACACCAAGCCTTCCAGCAAGTTCTAAAGGAGTCCTAGTGCAGTGACATGTAGCAATTTTTGTCTTACACTCTAAAAGCATTATTCAGACTGCATGTGTATATCTCTTACTAAACATTTTAATCATTTTCCTCCCTCATCTTTTTTCCTAAGTCATTCCTTTTATGCTTTGAGCTGTCCTAAGAAGGATTGTGAATCTTGTTTGTTTAAAACATATCAGCACTCAAAGACAGAATGAGTTACCTCTTGAGGTTGCAAGGTCTTGCTATTGGAAAGCATTCATTGGGTCAAAAAGCCCAGGTGCTGGGCATACTAGTACATCCTGGCAACAAGAGGTAGGGAATGATAAAGGTGGCTTGGAATCTCCCTGGAAGATCCTAGTTGTTTCTAATACATGGATATGACTGGTCCTTGAACAGAAGAATGTGTTGTTAAGTGAGCTACAGGAGCAGGCAGGTGACGGTAGAGGACAGGAGTAAACATACAGGCTTGAATGGCTGAGAAGCAGCTGTTCTTCAGCTGAGACCTTCAGGTCTTACAGCTTGGAAAGCAGTGAGGCACTCAGAAAAGCCAGCAATATATTATTCTTCCCATCTTTGGACTTTAGCCAAAGGAAAAGAAAAATGGGGGGGGATGTTGAAATACTTCAGTTTTTAGTTTTTTCCCTCCCTTTTTTTTTTTAAAGCAAAGCAAAGGTCCTCAACTTTTTTGCTTTTTTGTTTTGTTTTCTTTTTTTTAAAGCAAAGGTCCTCAACTTGGGCCACGCATTGGTATGATGGGTAGCTTTCAAAAACCCCTGTGTCTGGGTCTTGGCCCAGGGATTCTACTACATGGGTCTGGGGCATGGCCTGGGATTTCTGAGCACTCCACTGGTGCTGGCAATGTGTAGTGCAGGTAGAGCCCACTATTTGGAAGGTCCCTTTCAAGGAGCAGCACCCAATTTCTCTCCTTTCCTGGATCTTTCCAGTCTGGAATGATGGTCGTGGTTTGGGGCATCCTTCTGAGTATTCAGCAATGATTTAGCTTCGTGCTGGAGACAAAATGAGAATGTGTTTAATGTATTTACTTGTGGTAGAGGGATTCCTGGATCAGATTTATCTCTCAAAAAAGGACATAGAGAACTCTGATTACTTCTCTGGTGGAAACTACCCACCATATGAAATGACTGCTCTCTCCTGGCCCCCAGCTGCAGCGTCCTTCCTCGCCCACTGGCCCAGAGAACAAAAGACCAAGATACCTATGGCTTTCAGCTGTGGTCCCTGCTGCAGCTGCATGGTGCCTGGTAGGTCTCGAGGTCAAGTGTCTGTCTTAGCTTCCTTTCAGTAGTGCTATTGGATTCCAGGGCCGAATGATAATATATTAATGAAACCTCAGCCACACATTTATTTGTTCTTCACAGCTGCCAATTTTCTTGTGCTATAAATCACAGAGAAGAAAAAGATCAACAGGCAGAGATATGATTCCTTTAGCAGCTCCCAGTGTTTGGAGGATGTGAAGTAAATAATCATAGCGTTTGTGTTAAGCATTCATTATTTTACCAGCTCTGGGTCGGCTTTGGCTTTGTATTTTGAGCCTTGCCTTGCTGACAGTGAAAGTAGCTTGGTATCATGGCCACAGATCTTCTCCTTACTTTAAGTCTCTGCCTCTTTGTGAGGCCCTGAGTGAGGGAAGGAAATGGATGCTCATTTGGAGCATTCTGTATGACACTGGATACCCTAGGTGCTCTTACATGCTTTCTTTTTTTTTGTCCTCTCAACAAATGCACACTCCATTGGGCCCTGGGTCTTGATCAAATGCGTTGGGGGTTAGAGATGTGGAGTTCTTTTCTTGGATTTGCTTTTGACCTTAAGTGAAATTGTTTTTCCCAGAGGGATTGTGATGATGTATTTCCCTGGTTTCATGATAGAAATAATGGCTTTTTAAAATATGAACCTGTATGTGGTTACTTTGATTCAAGAATTTCTCTTTTTCTATAACAATGTAAGAGGGATGGCTGCCACATTGTATGGAAAAATAGACACAGTCTTGAATGGGAAGTCTTAGGAGGTTCGAGCTGCAATTCAGCCATTTTCATAGGCATGTGTGTTTGGTTAAGTGGTTGAACCTTTCTGCCTGTGTCATTACGAGAAAGAATTGGCTAACCTAGTGTTTGCCTTAAATGGGGTTCAGCAGCTCAAATGAAGTATCTTTACATGACAGTGCTTTGGAAGCCTTAGTACAATACAGTCTCCCCCTTATTTGTGGGTTTGCTTCCTGCAGTCAATCATGGCCCAAAATATTGAATGAAAAATTCTATGAATAAACAATTTGTAAGTTGTGAATTGTGTACCATTCTGAGAAGTGTGATGAAATCTTGCACTGTCTACTCCACCCCACCTGGGATGTGAATCATCCCTTTGTCCAGTGTATCCAACCATTACTATGTGGGGAAAAACATAGCATACATAGGGGTCAGGAATATCCATTGCTTTCAGCATCCAGTGAGGATTTTTTGATGTATCTCCCACGCATAAAGGGGGCCTACTGGGTACAATCTTAGTTGCTTTTTCTGTATTTCCCTGTGGCTCTTCTCTCCTTGCTCATATGATTACTGGTTCTTTTGATACTTTTTGTTTTCTCCATGCTTTTCCTCGCATTGAAATGCTGTCCCCCTACTCTTTGCCAGATGATCAGCTCTTAGTCATGACAGTGGGTTGATTTGTGGCCACTGAAAGATAGGTTCAAGTCTTAACGCCTGGTACCTGTGTATGTGAGCTTATTTGGAAAAAAGGGTCTTTGCATATATAATTAAGTTAAGGACTTCAAGATAATATAATCCTGGGTTAACCATGTAGGCCCTAAATCCAGTGATAAGTGTCCTCATAAGAAGAGAAGACACAAACAGGTGGATGAGACATGCATGAGAAGACCATATAAAGACAGAGGTAGAAATTGGAGTGATACTGCCACAAGCCGAGGAATACATGGGGCTATCCTAAGCTGGAAGAGACAAGGAAGGATCCTCCCCTAGAGCTTTCAGAGGGAGTGTAGCCCTGCCAACACCTAAATTTCATACTTTTGGCCTCCAGATGTGTGAGAAAATAAGTACATTTCTATTGTTTTAAGATACCAAGTTTGTAGTAGTTTGTTATATTGGTCACAGGAAACTTTATTTTATTTTATTATTATTTTTTAGAGACAGGGCTTTGCTCTGTGGCCCAGGCTGGAGTGAAGTGGCATGATCATAGCTTACTGCTGCCTCAAACTCTTGGGCTCACAGGATCCTTCCACCTCAGCCTCCCAAGTAGCTAGGACTACAGGTGTGTGCCACCATGCCCAGCTAATTTTGTAAATTTTTGTAGAGACAGGGTCTCACTATATTGCCCAGGCTGTTCTCAAACTCCTGGGCTCAAGCGATCCTCCCAGTTTGGTCTCCCAAAGTGCTGGGATTACAGACACATGAGCCATGGCACCCGGCCAAGTCACAGGAAACTAATATACTCATCTTTTAAGGCTTGACTCAGGTTTCTTCTGCTCCTGGAAGTGTCCCCTGATTCCCCTAGGCTGGACAAGGTGCGCCTCCTCTGTGTGCATATGCTACCCCTCACACCTGTCACTCTACTTGTTCCTGCTTGTGTAATTATCCAGGGATGTGTTGGCCTTCTCCATGACACTGAGGGCTCTGTGACAGTGGGTGGTATTCCTCTTTAATACTTCTCACCTGGCACAGCAGACGCTCAATACATGTTTTTTTTTTTTTATATATGTATACAAAATGAGTTTTGTCCCCAAATTATCTCTCAACTTTGTTAACTACCCCCAGCACATTATCCTAGGCACTCAGTTCCTGCAGTGGGGCCCAGTGTGCCTGATGTTTCATCTGCAGACACACTTCCTCTTTTGGCACACCCTGCCAGATTAATATTGTTTCTAGAGTTGCTACACAAGGACTTGTTCACTCAGACTCTCTTAGCAGCTCCATACCTCTTGCTTTCAAGTCCCTCCACTCTCCAAAGTTCTTTATCTGCCACTACCGTACCCTATGAACTCTAAGAAAACTCATGTGTTCTTTGCATTTACAGAACATTCTTAATTCATGTAAATCCTTTGCTAGAACTGTGGTTGGCAGGAAAGCCCTTCTTTCCATCACTGTTGAAATCTCAGTTACATTGAGAGCTCCGATCAATTCCCACCTCTTTTTGGGGCCTTCTCAGTCACTCAGGCAGTAATGCTGTGTTCCTTATCAGAAACTCTGTTGTATTGGTTGTCTGTACTTTTGCAGGCATCTTTGTAGACCAGGGTAGAATATTTGGGGATATGTCTTTTCTAGCATGACAGGAGGGTGTTCCCTTATGGTGTTAGAGCCAACTCTTTTTCATCCTTGCATCTCCTTCTGGACCTAGAGGTCTCCAGGGAAGTGGAGTGCCTCGTTAATTGGGCTTGTTAAAGATATTAATGCATGTGATAGTGATACAGGGAAATTCGATAACCTATCCTGGTGTAGATTTTTGAAATTTTTCCTTAGGGCATTTATAATTGCTTTGTTCTTACAGGATTTTGTGAAAATGAATGCATTATTGGAAAGCTACCCATTATGCAGAGTTGACATATAATGACCTCTTAGAAACAGATTTGCCAGTGAAAGAACAGCCTTAAATTTTTGGTGAAGAATGTGGGAATTGTTCTTCTCAAGGAGTACCCCTTTCCTCCCTTTGGGTGGGTTGTTCTTCAGCAAGTGGTTGAAGAATTTAGGGAAAGGTATTGGAAACAGGGAGAGGTAGGCGCACTGGAAGAGCAGAAGAGCTGTGAATGGAGGCTGGGGCCATTGGTTTCAAGCAGAACAAGTGGCCGAAAAGCTGTGCTAAGCAGGGCTTTGAGAGAATCTATATCCCATGATCACCTCAAAATTCTGTGAGTCATCAGCTGGACAGGTCGTAGCTCTGATATCCAAACCCCTTGAAGTTCGTTGTGATCTTAAGTTAATTGTAATGACAAATCATGGCTGAGGTAATTATTGAGGTTCCCCCAACTATACAGTGGGATTGGAAATAGGCAGGAAATGTATCTCACAATAATCCTCAACTCCGGAAATTTCCATAGCATTCTTTTCTCCTCAGTGAAAAAGGTAGTTTTATTTTAATAGCATATTTTTGTTCTAATTTACTTATGTAGGTTTAGAAAACTTAGCTTCCAAAAACTTTCCCTGGCCTTTTATCTGTTAAAAGCATCAAATAGCATAAGCATAGTGGGAAGGGCTTTGGAGTCCTGAGTTTGAATCCTGCTTCAGTTATTTGCTAGCTATGTAACCTTGAGCAATTTACTTGATTTCTCTCTAAGCATCGGATTCCATATCACTGAAATGGAAATGATAATAATACTTATAAGGTTCCTGAGGATTGAATGCAGTCACATGAAGAGTAGCTGGCAGAGAATTAGTTCTTAATAAATAGTAATCCTTATTATTATAGGATTTGTGGAGGAGGGAAGACCGAGATGGTACAATGAGCTTGAGCTTAATTACTTACAAGTAATTGAGAGACAGTGAAATTACAGAAGCAACTGTGGTATATTCTAATTCAATGTGTTTCTTAAGGAAATCATTTGTATTACTTAATTCTTTGCAGAATAATGGGACCACTGAGCATCAGGTGGAATCTTTCATAAGGAAAAAACTGGAGTCACTGTTAAAAGAATCTCAAATTCGAGATAAAGAAGATCCTGATAGTTTCACAGTGAGGGCACTATTGAAGGCCACGCATGAAGGCTTAAATGCACACCTGAAGCAGGTATCTGATTCCCTCTTGTATTTATCCTTCAACAGGAAAAAGAAAGCATCTCATACGTTGTTTCTAATCATTTGTGAAATGCTCCTCCAACTTCTTCTATTTCTGTCCTCATTTTGCTTGAGAAATGAACATCTCCTATTGCAAAATGATATGAGAAATAGTTAAAAGTGGATTGGGTGGAGGTAGAAATGACTCAAATACTGCTCCACTTGGACCCTCAGGACCAAGCCAAGTGTTTTCAGAATCATCTTCCCAATGCATGCTCAGGTGAGGGAAGAAGTTCCAGGCCCCTGTGTCCCTTGCCTTCCCACCTCTCCACATTCATTAGATGTCTGCCTTCCCTGCTACTACCACCTGTCTTCCAGGGCTGACGGCTCCTCAGGCAGAAGGAAGATCATATGGGGGTGATCACCCTTGGATCCTAAGTGATCACTCTGCATTGATGGTTGCCCTCTGGACCCTACACGAGTCTAGCCATCCAACTGCTAGGCTGTTCCTCAGGCCCATTTAGTTTCTAAACATAGAAATCCTAATTCAAAATGGCTTCAATGATGAAGAAGATGTTGGGTTTGGTAAGCAGCAAATTTATTTGCAGAATGGCCTTTGGGGTGGGTTTAATCCAGAGGCTCGGTGGTGTCATCGTAGATCTATCTTTTTGCTCTACCTATCATGCTATCAGTGTCATCTCAAGTCTAGTTCTCCTGTCCATCAACTGTCCATGATGGTTGCGAGATGACTGCCAACAGGCCCATGAGCTACGTGTTTCTTGGTCCATATCCAGAGAGATTGAGACAGCATATTCGCCCCAACTAACAAATGAGAGTTGCCTACTTCATGTGCCTACCCCTAAAGTAATCACAGTGGCCATGGGTAAGCGTCTTTCCTGAAACAGTACTTGGCCAGAGTATAGGATCATAATAGCTTGCTAATGCCAGTGAGAACTTACCTCTGAAGCTCTTGTCAAGGTTAGCTCCTCTCAAACTGCATGTTAGAGGGGCAGATGGAATACTGGGGAGACAACCAAAAGGTCAATTACAGCATTACTGCCCTTATAGTTTATCATATAATTCTGGATTTTCTTAATAATTTCTATAAATAGTAACAATCTTCTCACCCTCCTCGCCTCCAGCCATTTATTTTCAACACCAGAAGTACCTGTAAGATCAGACTTGTTTAGCCTATCTTGATTCTGCTTCCTGTCCTTAGTGAACTCTCATTGGCTTATCTGGGCCAGTTACTTTCCTTATGCGTTTGGAGAAGTCTTTACCCCATCCTAGATTATCTAATTGGAAATGCAAACCATAAGGCTTAGATATTCTGGAAGAAACAAATTAAGCCCCCTCTCTTTTGCTATTCATTAAAGAGATCCTAATGACAATTTCTCCATCAGGTAAAATGGTAAGAGGACCGAAAATTTTAGAGAGGTAGTGTAGCAAAACTCATCTCCTTTTTACTTATTTTTGAGGTTTTTTAACACTGCTGTGTTTTTAAAATATGGTTTTAGTTCACTGGGCAAGCAAAGGCAAGTTACTGTTGAGTCGAGTCCATCTGTACCAGATACATGTGTCGGTTGAAATCCAAAGCTGAGAATGTGCTGAGTGTGGCTCTGGGCAGCACGTCACTCCAGCTTCTACTTTTCTGGACCGTCAATCAACAGTGCAGGATTCATTTCTATTTGCGCTGTCTTTTTCCTGCGGAACCCTGAAGAAAAGTAAAAATGAAATTCACCTTCAGGCTGGAAGAACTTAGTAGTCACAGGAAATGGTTCTTAAGAGTTCTGGAATCTGCTGCTTTCTTTATATCTGAACTACTGCTGCCTGAATAACCTTAACAAGTTCCTAAGCTCTCAGCTGGCTGCTTAATGTCTCATTCACACCACTGCCATAGTGATAGTTCAGAAATGTGCATCGGGTCATGTCATTCTCCTGTTTTCAGCCGTCTCAGGGATCCTCATAGTTTGGAGGATAAAGCTCGGATTCAGAGATAATAGCGCATAAGATCCTTCCTTCCTGTTGTGGCTCCTAGCGGTGACACCCACAGAGTGTGCATGTGTATAAGTCCACACGTGCATACCTCCACTTTCCACATTTCCTGGTACCATGCTCTTACCACATGGCTTTCGTGTTGGCTATTTTCTTGGCCATAGTACACTTGCTCTTCTCCATTTTACGTAGATAACTTGTACTCATCTTTAGGCTTCAGCTTTTGTATCATGTCCCCTTGGAAGTTCTTAATCCTCAAATACAGTAGATGGTCTCTCTCTGCCATCCCACAGTGCCCTAAGCTTTCCCCATTATAGTCTTATGACAGTATATTGTAATTGTTTGTCTCTACTATTAGACTGCAAGCCCAATAGGGGCAGAGTCTGCATCTCTTTTGTTTGCTCTTGTCCTTATATACATGCCAAGTTCCTAGGACAATGTCTTACTCATTAAATCAGTGAAAGATGTGCCGATGCTCAGGGAGAGGTCCAAGTTGGTGATAGGTATTTGTAGATATCTATTTCCTACATAAAGAGCATGATAGTGGGATAGAAAATGTTGGGGAAGTGGAAGGAAGCCAGAGAGGGGACTTGTAACTAGACAGAATCCTGTTTTATCACCAACGAGCTTTGTAACTTTGGAAGTATAATCTAACTTGTCTGTATTTCTGCTTTCCTTTTCTGTAAAATTGGGATTTTAATCATACTTATTTCCAGGGTTGCTTACATATATTCTCATAGTAAATGAGAATATATGTAATGTAATTAACATTATCCTTAGGGTATAGTAGGTGCCTACTATAGTGTGACCATATACCTCAATTTGCCTGTGACAGCCATGCTTTATACCTGTTGTCCCAGCATAATTATTAAAAGTATCCCATTTTATTCTTAAAAGGTCCTGTTTTGGACAATAAATGGCATGGTCCCCCTACCAATAGATGGGTTACTAGAAACAGAAAGGAACTCACAGATTAATTGGTTCATTTCACAGATTTAAAAAAAACAGACCAAAAGAAGAGGCTTTCTAAAGGACATGTAGTTATTTGGTGGCAGAACTGGGTCTTCTAACTTGGAGACCAGTGCTACATCTATGACCACATCTGGCTGCCATCTTAATTCCACAGTTTTGGCCGGGCGCGGTGGCTCAAGCCTGTAATCCCAGCACTTCTGGGAGGCCGAGATGGGCGGATCACGAGGTCAGGAGATCGAGACCATCCTGGCTAACATGGTGAAACCCCGTCTCTACTTAAAAAAAAATACAAAAAACTAGCCGGGCGTGGTGGCGGGCGCCTGTAGTCCCAGGTACTCGGGAGGCTGAGGCAGGAGAATGGCGTGAACCCAGGGGGCGGAGCTTGCAGTGAGCTGAGATCTGGCCACTGCACTCCAGCCTGGGAGACAGAGCGAGACTCCATCTCAAAAAAAGAAAAAAAAAAGGCCAGGCGCGGTGGCTCACGCCTGTAATCCCAGCACTTTGGGAGGCCGAGACGGGTGGATCACGAGGTCAGGAGATCGAGACCACCCAGGCCGACACAGTAAAACCACATCTCTACTAAAAAAAAAAAAAAAAAAAAAAAAAAAAAAAATTAGCCGGGCGTAGTGGCGGGCGACTGTAGTCCCAGCTACTCGGGAGGCTGAGGCAGAAGAATGGCAAGAACCCAGGAGGCGGAGCTTGCAGTGAGCCGAGATCGCGCCACTGCACTCTAGCCTGGGCGACTGAGCGAGACTCTGTCTCAAAAAAAAAAAAAAAAAAAAAAAACAGTTTTTGAACAGTTAATGATCTGCATTGATAGATCTCCAAAAGCAATAAACATACATGAATCAGTTAACAGTTACCTAACATCAGTCACCTTGTAAACCCCTCACCATTACTCCTCCAGCATTTTTTGAACTGCTGTTTCCCCAACCAGTTCTTGGACTTCACCCAACCTCTTCCCACCTCTACTTGCATCTTTGATTAGCATCTATGGGCATATACAGATGCCCTTCCCAACCTTTTGGCTTTAACTGTTTTTGCTCACCCACATTTGTTCCATTTATGTGGTCACCTGTTTCTCCTCTGTTTAGCTGGAGTCCTGGTCAAGTAGGGCCTACTGGTCTCTCCTTATACCATGTTATTAGTATTGAACCACCTAACATATTTTTAGGGATGACAAATGAATAAGAGTTTAAACCCTCTTAGCAGGTGGCTTTTTGTTCCCTAATGAGACATAGGCTCCAGGAAAGAGAGTTGGCCCAGTATCTCTAACTGGAAAATTAACCTATGTGAGGAAAAATTCAGAGGCTACAATACCTCTTTCCAGTGCTCATCACAGAGAGAATTATTTCAGCGAACCGATACACTTTGCTTGGTTTACTTTAAACAAACAAAAACAATCTTATTATGTCATAGATATCCTTGGATTTTATTTATTTATAATGTTTTAAAATCCCACATAGCACTGTTTAGTCAATGTGATCCACTTTCTTTATTTAATAGAATTGGCTGCTAATGACTTTTGGTCATTTTCCAAAACTGAATCCCCACTTAACTGAAAATGACTTAACCCCACTCAGAACATTTAAAAGAACACATCCTGTGCTGTGGAGAGCCTGGTGAACAGGCGCCATGAGGGCCAGCACACCTGCACACTGCTGAGAGCCCTTGACCTTAGCTTTGGGAAGGTACAGGCAGCTGCTGCGTCCTGGCTGGTATCCATCTCTCCGTGCCAATATTTCCCTTTCCAAGGCAGGCAGAGCCACCTTTATGGTAGTGGAGTGTGGAGCAGGAGGAAATGAGTGGAGTCTGCTTGTTTCTCACCTAGAGGCAAACAGAAGAGAAGAGAGGGCCCCCTTGCCATTCCACCAGAACTAAGGAAAAAGACAAAAGCAAAGAAGATAAATAGTTATATTATGCCTTTGTTTACTCAGAGTCCAGATGTAAAGGAAAGTGGAAAGAAATCACATGGACGATCGCTCATGACCAACTTCGGAAAACATAAGGTATGAATTAAGAGTAATAAATATGCATAATTCAGTTAATTTAAAGATTCTGGAAGGTAACAGGAGAATATCATCATGACCTTGGAATGACAAAAGATTTCTTAAACAGGACATCAGTAAAGGGAAAGACTGATATTTAAACTACTTTAAAAGTTAAGAACTTCTACACATCAACAGTATCAAAAAGCAAGTTACATATTGGGAAATAATATTTTGAATACATATATCCAATAATATATCAAAAAAAAACTGTATTTAACATCTTAAATACACATATCCAATACATAATGAATATATGTTACTAAAACTGGGGTGTGTATTATATATTCTATCCTGAATTTATAAATAGCTTCTATAAATAAATAAAAAGAGAAGCACCCTAATTTCTAAAAGATGGGCAAAACCCTTAAACAGGCACTTCACAGAAGAAGATATCCAAATTGCTAATAAAGAAAAGGGATTCACCTATCAGTCATCTGGGAAACACAATTTAAATGACTATGTGATTCCATATACACCCACCACAACAGATAATATTAAAAGATAGCAAGAACAAAATGTTAGTGAGGACAAAGAACTTGAATTCTCATACACTGCTTATGGTTGTGCACATTTGTGCAACTACTTTGGCCCACTATTTCACAGTATCTGACTACGTACTATGACTTAGCAGTTCTATTATTAGGTATATGTCAAAAGACAGAAATAGGCCAGGTGCGATGGCTCATGACTATAATCCCAGCACTTTGGGAGGCCAAGGTGGGTGGATTACCTGAGGTCAGGTGTTCAAAACCAGCTTAGCCAACATGGCCAAACCCCATCTCTACTAAAAATACAAAAATTAGCCAGGTGTGGTGGTGTGCGCCTGTAATCCCAGCTACTCGGGAGGCCAAAGCACCAGAATTGCTTGAACCCAGGAGGCAGAGGTTGCAGTGAGGCGAGATTGCGCCACTGCACTGCAGCCTGGGCAACAAGAGTGAAACTCCATCTACAAAAGAAAAAAAAGACAGAAATAACAATATTTATATTGAGATTGGTAATAGTACAAAGAGGAAAAAGTACAAATGTCCATTGATAATAGAATGAATAAAAATTGTGATGTATTCACATAAGAGAATAGTTAACAACTAAGAAAATGACAAAATTACAACTATATGCAATAATATGATGATCTTTATAAACATGATGTTGAGCAAAATAAACCAGACCCAAGAGAATACATACAGTTTGATTCCATTGATATTAAATTCAAAACCAGGCAAAAGAAACCCTATAGAGTAGACATCAGAATAGTTATTACCTCCACAGAGAAAGGAATGACAGGGTTGGAAGATCAGAAGGCTTTTGGGAGACGGATAATATTCTATTTCATCATATGTGTGGTTGATTTGTGAAAGACATCAACCTGTACACTTATGACCAGTGTGCTATCCTAACTGTATTTTATACTTCAATAAAATAAAAAAAAGTTACACTAACTGGTGTCTTCTGGACAGATTAGCTGTTTGACAGTAAAACTTACATAAGAATTCGATTATTAGATGGTGAACTTTACTTTATACATGAGGTTTCTGTAAGGCCGTTTCTTCTACTTTAAGGAATGTCATATATAGAATTTCCTGCCCATCAGTGAGATAATTTATTAGTAGACTAGTCAGATTAGTCATTGTCACAAAATATTGAAAACAACCAAAATATTCACCCCCAAAGAGTGTGTAAGTAATCTGAGAGTCATTCACATAATGGACAATTATGCGGCCATTAAAATATGATCCCTTGGAAGAGCTCAACATGTGAAACATTAAATGAAAAAGTAAGGTGAGAAGTTGATTCTATGGTACGATAACCATGGAAAGATGTGTCAAAACTGGATGTCCAGAAAGTATATCACTCTCTGAATGTTATTATCTGTCATTGGTGATTCATTTATTATTTCTAATTTTTGCATTTTATAGTAAAAATGATGCTTAAAAAGACATTTATTATTGTATAACTCAAATTACTATGTGGAATTAGAGAGTATTTCACTTCTGGTTTGCAACTTGTCATTACAATTAAAATAGTCTTTCAAAATAGATGTTTTAGGGAGTACTTCACCTAATTAAAATTTATCATACCTCAAGTTATAAGAACAAATTGTTGTCCATGAGACTATTTATAGATTATTTTAATAAATATTGACAGTATTTTAAATGGAAAGTTAATGTTATATAGATTAGAGAATGACTTTCTGTGCCATTTATTTAATCATCACAACAATAATCCTTTGAAATAGATGTTCTTGCCACACTTTTTCTAAAGATCCAATAGGAAGCTAGTGAGGTTAGCCAGTTTACCAGTTTCGTGAAAGGTGGAACATGAGATCATCAAATGGTAGGGCTTCCATACCTGCATGCTGAGGTTCTCAAGGCATAAATAATACCGGAGAAAGTTCCAAACCAAACTGGCACCTCACTGTCAGTGCAATAGAGAGAAGTTGAGTATGTTTATGCCAACCGTGTAGCTTTTTTGATTTTGGGGTGGGGGTTGGGGGAAACATGAGAAAATCTAGAAAGTGGCTGGTCCTATGGTAATTTGGGGATGGAGACCCTTTCCCTTTCTAAGCCACATTCCCGATGTCCAGGATTCTCTGTCTAAACATCTTACTTTTGTTTGTAGACACTATATTTTTGATGGCAAGGTTGTCTGCAATTATTGGGGTGGTCCTTCCCCATCATTTGTATTGTTTATTTATTTATTTAGAGATGGAGTTTCGTTCTCGTTGTCCAGGCTGGAGTACAATGGTGGGATCTCGGCTCACTGCAACCTCCACCTCCTGAGTTCAAGTGGTTCTCCTGCCTCCACCTACCAAGTAGCTGGGATTATAGGCACCTGCCACCACGCCCAGCTACTTTTTGTATTTTTAGTAGAGATGGGATTTCACCATTTTTTGACCAGGCTGGTCTTGAACTTGTGACCTCGGGTGATCCACCCACCTTGGCCCCCCAAAGTGCTGGGATTATAGGCATGAGCCACCACGCCTTGCCCATCATTTGTATTGTTGAGGTCTGTGTTGCCTAAATACTGGGGCTATCTCCAAATTGGTGGGGATGAAATCATACCATCCCAAAAAAGTTTTATTGTGAAACAGCTAATCTGTCCAAAAGACATCAGATTAGACCTGGAGCCTTTCAGCCTATATTCTGTGGGTAGCAATATTTTTTCCTGCTGATAGAAGTGAAAATGGGTCAAAATCTCAAAAGGGAGATTTGATTCAGATGGTCATTTGAGTGCATACTGATCAAAAGCAGAAATGGTAGTTATTCAATTTTTTTAAAAAAAATTACTACATGTCCTTTTTTAAAAAAACAAATGTGCCTTTTACAGTTTATTAATAGTGAGCTTCCCATACAAAAGGGCATTTTGTCCCTTATAATCATTTAAATAGATACTGCAACTTTGACTCTATCCCTAGTAGAAACCTTCAAAATGCATGACTAATAAAGTCTTTCTAATACATCAACTTTATGTGTCTTCGAAGTCAGTTTCTGAGCATGAAACTCTCAGTTTTGCATTAACATTTTAATATAATTATGGCCTTAGATATGCTTGTTATTAATGGTGAAGCAAACTGCAATATTTGGTCATTTTTTCCCTCCAAGTTATTATGCTTGTGCAAGACATGTGCATTTTAAAGCCCAGCTCATTCTCTGCATGTTGTAAATATACTTGATACAATGAGTTTGTTAAGTTTGTTTTGATTTTTCTGGCAGAAAACTACAAAATCACGGTCTAAATCTTACAGTACTGATGATGAGGAAGACACACAGCAGAATACTGTCAAGGAGGGTGGCCAGCTGTACAGGTAAGAAAGCATCTCCATGTCTCCTGCTCACACTCCTGAGGCCCCTCCATCCTTGTCAGCTTAGTCATTTTTCTTGTACATGTCTAGAGAATTGGATCACAAGGAAAGTACTCAGTGCTGTGGAACATGTGAAGAACAGTTGGATATGAAATGATAGTTTATGTAGGGAACTCAGCACTGTGCCTGGCACATAATGAGCTCTTTATAAATGTTAGCTGCAGCGGTTGTCAAGTCAAAGGTATTTTCAGAGAAGAGGGAGGGAGCACATGAACTAATACAAAGGCCGTCACAAGAGACTGAAGAAGATGGATGCTAAGCCCATGTTAGGAGCCAAGCATCTGAAATCAGCCAGATTTCAAATTCTTGCTCCTCCACTTACCAACTTTAACATGGGACGCGTTTGGCTCCTCATTGTATCTGTCCCTTAGAGTCATTGTAAGGATTAAAGGAATTAAACTAATTAGCCCCGTAAGCCCCGGCCCAATTAAATAAGTATCCAAAAAAAGTTCTTTTTTGTTTGTTTGTTTTTTGTTTGTTTTTATTGCCAATAGTATTTGTGATGAGTAACATGACCGTATTTTCGGAATCCAAATGGTGACACATGATTCATTACAGGAGTTCCTGGCAGTTTATTTATACCATAACATTCACAAAGAAATACAAATTATATACATTAGATAGATATGGATACATACACACACTTTTGCCTTTATTGAAAAATGAAATAAGCATAGAAGCCCTGTAGGAATAAAACTTTAGTGTTCAATTAAACTTTATATTTGAGCTCCAACAGAATATCTATACACAAACTAGTAACTAATTAGAAGGGCAGAGGAGATGTATGTGGTCCCTACTCTAGGGAACAGAAAATTGAATATATAGTTACAGTAAAGGATAAAGAGAAAATAATAGGATCACCTTCTGGGAGACCTCTGCTGTGACTGTTGTCATATGTAAGTTTGAGAAAGGCTTAACTCTGACACATATAGCCAGGGAAAAGGCAGTGTTTGAGGAAAGCTACAGTAATCTTAATGTATGCAAAGGAGACGTCAATACAGGTATCATATGAAATCATTTTGCATGCTGCTTAGTGTCAACTATAGGTTTTCCCATAATAGTTATCAGGGCCTGAGCATCTATGATGATGTCGTTTTGGGACTTCAGTAACCTAAGGCACCTCTAGGATGAGGAATAAAAAGAGTTAATTTTCTGTAGAATTTCTCCATCTCACGGAATGTCTTACAGTTTTACTTATAATTTTGAGGCATGACTTCACACTGTTTTATAATCATTAGCCTTCACAAAATCAGATTTTCACCAGTGGCTGTAGAGTTTCCTAATTATATGGTAAAGAAGGAGCATGCATTCTTTTTCTATTGATTTTTACCACAGTAAAGTTCTCAGCAGACCATCACATTCCCCTCACATACCCACTTTTCTCCTATAGGGGAACATCTAACTATTGAAAAGAAACCTCACAAAAGAAGATATACAAATGGCCAATAAACACATGAAAAGGTGCTCAACATTAGTAGACATTAGGGAGATATAAATCAAAACTACCTTTTCACACCCACTAGGATACTTACAACCAAAAAGGCAGGCAATAACATATATTATTTCTGTTCCCTAGAGTACGCATACGTACTCTACGTACCAGGACCACATACGCCTCCTCTGCTCTTCCTAATTAGTTACTATTTTATGTATAGATATTCTGTTGGAGCTTAAAAATATAAAGTTTAATTGAACACTAACGTTTAGGTTTGTTTTTGGTAGTTATGTTTCCCATAGGAGAAAAGTGTGTGTGTGAGGGGAATGTGATGGTCCGTAGAGGAATTGACTGCAGTAGAGAGTGGCGGTACAATTTGTAAGGTTGCAGAGCAGATCCTAGGAGTGGTTTGTAGGAGAGAGAAGACTATTAAAATATCTAAGATAAAAGCAGCACTAGATAAAGTAATGAATGTTTGTTTTAAGAAAGCTGGAGAATATAGAAAAAGTATAAAGAAGAAAGTTAACATCCTTTGTAATTACACCTGTCCAATAATCACTATGGAAATTTGGCATATTACCCTTTAGGTATATAATTCTTGTGGCCCACTACCCACTATACAGTGTTTCTGTTCCATTTTAGCCCGGGTCTCCTCCCTGCAAAGGCCATATAGTTTCCTGATGAACTCTGGTGTTACTCTCTAACTGGGTCACAGTGGGAATCCAGCCTTTCACGACAGAACTCACAAATGCATGAGGAAGAGGCTGTGATTCCTGGCAGAGCAGTGAATAAAACCACATTACATTAGTCCCCACGTTATCATGAGAAATGACTCCGGTGGACACCTGAAACCACAGATAGTAGCGAACCCTCTCTATATATTGTTTTTCTCTTTCCTTATTAAGTCAAGCACGTTCACCTTTTCATTTAAAGGAAGCACTTTGCAGCATCTCTTTGGCATATCTGAATTGCCAGCATTACTACTCCTGCACTTTAGGGCCATTATTAAGTAAAATAAGAGTTTCTTGAACATAAGCACTGCAAAACCTCCACAGTCAGTCACATAAGAAGCCATACATCATGGATATGCTGGACAAAGGGATGGCTCACGTCCAGAGTGGGACGGAGCAGGACCTCACAAGATTTCATCATGCCACCAAGAATGGCACACAATTTAAAATGCATGACCGGGTGTTATCCTAGCATTTTGGGAGGCCAAGGCAGGTGGATCACTTGAGGTCAGGAGTTGGAGACCAGCCTGCCAACATGGTGAAACCCTGTCGCTACTGAAAATACAAAAAATTAGCTGGTGTGGTGATGCACACCTGTAGTCCCAGCTACTCGGGAGGCTGAGGCAAGAGAATCACTTGAACCCGGGAGGTGGAGGTTGCGGTAAACCAAGATTGTGCCACTGCACTGCAGCTTGGGTGACAGAGAGAGACTGTGTTTCAAAAAAGGAAAAAAAATCTCAAGGTTTATTTCTGGAATTTTCCTCTTAATATTTTTAGACCATGGTTGACTATGGACAAATGAAACTCTGGAAAGGGAAACTGAGGATAAGAGGGGACTACTGTGGTAGGATTTTTGTGGTAGAAAGAGCACTGAATTAGGAATCACACTTGGGTTCCAATCCTGGCTCCCTTAGGACCTGGGGCAGGTATTCCCTATTAAATCATTGTCTTAAATAAGGAAAGTGGGATAACCAATAACCCAAACCTCTTTCAACTCCAAAATGTCATGTGTCCTATGTGGGTACCTCACAGATTGGGTCGCCGAAGGAAAACCATGAAGCTCTGCCGAGAACTCTCTGATTTGGTTGTGTACACAAACTCCGTGGCTGCTCAGGACATTGTGGATGACGGTAAGAATGAAGAGTTTTCTCCTTCCACTCTGAATAAACATTCTTGACCTTTCTCTTTCAATTGTTAATGAATTTTTGTTAATCCGATTATCAACACACATTTTTGGGACTATATAGAAACCAATTTGAGTGTCAGGAAACTCACTGCTGCCATAGTGTTGAGTTGACATGGAGGGTTCTACTGATTACTGCGGTTGCCTGATTGACCAGAGGCCAGAGAAAGTTCCCACAGGGCCGAGGAGGACTTTATTACTGTACAAAGACAAGTGCATCAGGGCAAGACCTTCCTGTAGCACTTGAACTGTGAAGACCAGGCCCGGCTTGAGGACCAGGTCATAGATGGCCATTCCAAATGCTAATGACCAAAAGAAGAAATTAATTGGCTAAAACCACACCTTGAAAAGCTCTATATTTTCTCAGTGAAAGTTTTGACTTGGGCGAAAATAGCTTAATCCAGATTGAAGTTTTAACAAAAAGAGCAGAAATCTCAGTAGCGTTGTCTCTGTCACTGTTTTTCACCTATCAGTTGCCACACGGAGCTGAGAAATTCTAGTCACATCTATTCATATCCTTGGCTTTCCTGCTAGTTACTCTTGTCTCCTTTATCTTGTATTTCATTTAGTTACTGAATGCTTACAGAAATAACCTACTGTCATGTGGCTTTTCATCTAATTTTAATTTTAGTGGAACTGAAATGTAAATCAGAACCTCCAAATTTCTCAACAAGTTTTAGTGAAGGGAAACAACATTGTGTCCTCACAAACCTCCAGGATTCTTCCCTCCCATCACCCCCTGCCCAGCCCCCACTCCACAAATGTATCTTTTTCTATTTGCAGAAAGATTTCTTCCCTTTGGCCTTGATTCCTTCTTCAAATGGTAACAATTATACAAGATTTAAATGAATTTCACATGTGAAAGCATGAGAAACTGTAGGATTCTCAGCAACAGAGCAACAAACTCTTACAACAATTGTCCTTAGCTCAAAAATAAACTCAGGGAATGATTGCATAAAGTTTAAATGTATATTTGGTTTAGGGAATAAAAATTTCCAATAAATGGCTTGGAAAACATAATACTATTAATTTAATGAAAATTAATACTGAGCGCTGTTTAGCTCTTGAACTTCAACTGTTTTTGTCTTTTTAATTTTTTTGCCAGCCACAAAATGAAAACTAGATAATGAATGCATGGCTTATCCTAATGTGATACAACTCAACTTTATTAATTTACTAACTGATATGTGCCTAATTAGCAAGGTCATATTAATGATATTGTGATGTGCATATTTATGTGGAGAGACAGACAAAACAGTAGTATTGATTATAGTCCTATTCCATCTGAATTAGGCTTGTCAAAAAGATATTTTCTCCTGTAATGTTTAAAACATCCCTCATCAAAATCTGCAAATAAGTTCAATATTAGTATGCTTGAGATATGTAAACTATGTTAATAGGTTATGCCAGTAAAATATATTTGAAGACATATCTTTATCACATTAAAAACTGTAATCCTCTAATTTCTTTGCCACAATCTGTATTCCTGACTCTTCTAACTCTGGAGTACATTGTCAGTTGAACAGCGTCTAACATCTAAGGGCGTACAACCCTGAGGACCACAGGGGCCCTGGGAAACTGTGTGTTAATAAACATGCAGAGTCTAGATATGACTCAGGCCCAGCTGGCTCAGCAAGACATATATAGTTCAACTCGTTGGTTTCATGGACCATATCTCTCTGTCTGGGCTCACACACACTCAGCTTATTAGGGCTAAATAAGAATGAGATTCTGGGTAACTTTGGGTCTTTTTATCTGGGCTGGACTTTTCCAGCATGTTCAGAGGACATATGGGCCATTTTGGGGATAGAGTGTGGGTGCTTGGTGAAGGAGTGGGAATAGTGGGGCTTTGTAGATACGGTACAAAAGGTGGGATTGGAGACAAGAGTGGAATATTAAATGTTTGGAGCTTTATTCCATTGTGACCCCCAAATTTGCAGCTTCTGTGAGTCTAGATTGACCCCTCCTGATGATTGTGCTGGCAGAAACTTTATTACAGGCTTCATGTACTTTTACCTCCCTTTACTTTTTTCCATAGTTTATATGCGTGGCTAGGTGAATGAGTGTCCCTGTTCTTAAAAGTTTTATTCCTTTATAATGCTTTTGACCTCTTTTTCTCCATTATGATTCCTTTCTCCCAAACAGGTTTCGGCTTGTTCCATAGTTCTTATTCAAATCAACTTTAAAACTCAACTTTTTATTCTTGTAATTGTTCTTTTTCCTTTATTTTCTTGGATCCTGAATGTTACTATTAATACATGTTTTACACGTGTGCCTTTTAGATGAGTGCCTTCAATGAATGTCTTCCTGTTATCAGGAAGAAGCTATCCAGTTTTATTTATCCATGGTTGCCTATATGTTTGGCAAAGATATTCTGTTTAAGTTTTTTTTTCTACCCGTTCTTTTCATGCTAGCCAGATAGTCATAAATTAGTGGGATGATTGAATTCTTAGGGAGAACAGGGGACCCAGCAATAGACACCTACTGGAGCAAGGCACACAGCTCTGATTTGGCCTCAAAATTCCATTCCTAAACATGGAATTTTATGTGTCTTTCTTTTTGAGAAGCTGCCTCTACTCTGGTTGAATCCACTCTCTAGTGCTCTGCTTTTTGCTATTGGTATACTCTGACATTATTATAAGGTCTTTTGTGCGCGGCGTTTTCTTTGCTGTAGTTCTCACTTCCTTTTTCTCTCTATTAAAAACTGCCAGGAACCACAGGAAATGTGTTATCATTCAGTGAAACAAGAGCACATCAGGTTGTTCAGCAAAAATCAGAGCAGTTCATGATTTATAATCAAAAGCAACTCACGAGGATTTACCCCTCTGCCTACCGCATTGATTCCAGTAACTTCAACCCGCTCCCCTACTGGAACGCAGGCTGCCAGCTAGGTGCGTACTCCTTGGGAAGGAGCGGTTCTCTGTACGTTCTGACTATGCCACCATCTTGCCTAATTCTCTCCAACTTTTAACTTGCACAGTGGCACTGAATTATCAATCCGAAGGACGAATGATGCAGTTAAACCGAGCCAAATTCAAGACAAATGGCAACTGTGGCTACGTCCTCAAACCCCAGCAAATGTGCAAAGGTGTGTATTAATTTCACAGTCATAAATGCAGGTGTATGTTAATTTCATAGTCTAAATGCAGGCAACCTTTATTAAGGAAGCTGTTTAGAAAGTGTGATACCCTAGAGTTTTTCAACATTTTTTTTTTTTTCAAAAAGATAGGTTAAGGTGTTTGAATGTGGATTAGAATTCTTGTTACCACTACTTAATATTTGGTTAGCCATGATGTTTAGAATGTTATCTTGAGAGGTTGTGTGTGAAAGAGGGACATGGATGGCATTGGGTTATCATTTGAAATCCAGTGCCACGTATAAGCTGGACTGCTTTTTAAGGTCTGAGCCCTATCTTTCAGAAACTATCTTAGGTAATGTGAGTCTGTGACCTGCTGGCAAGCTTCAATTCCACCTGAAACAATTTTATCAAGCTCTTTTACTCAGTGTAGTCCAATTACAAAACAGTGCTAACAAAAGAGAAAGGATAGGCTAGTTGTGGGGGCTGATGCCTGTAATTCCAGCACTTTGTGAGGTCGAGGCAGGCGGATCACCTGAGGTCAGTAGTTCAAGACCAGACTGGCTGACATGGTAAAACCCTGTCTCTACTGAAAATACAGAATTAGCTGGGCATAGTGGTGCATGCCTGTAGTCCCAGCTACTCGGGAAGTTGAGGTAGGAGAATCGCTGGAACCCGGGAGGCAGAGGTTGCAGTGAGCCAAGATCACACCACTGCACTCCAACCTGGGTGACAGAGTGAGACTCCATCTCAAAAAAACAAAACAAAACAAAACAAAACAAAAAAAGGATAATGTTGTGTTAGATCAAACAACACTTTCTTTTGGTTCTGCTCATTAAAATTATTTTTAAAATTTCCAAATTACATTTACAACAATTCAGATAAAAACATTGTTGACAGGATTATCTTCAAGATTTTATGCTTTGCACGTTTTCTTGCTCTGCTGTTTACTTAATTTCAGGTCTTCTTTCTGTTTGTTATATTCACTCATACCTGAGATAGTTTAGGTTAGAAAATTATTTGAATCTGACATAATTGTTCTTCTTTCCACACTGTTGGTGTTCAAATAAAATGCTTCTTTTCCTCCATTCCACAGTTGATCATTGCATTGCAAACACTTGCTTTAAGTTGGCCCACTCCACCGGCCTTTGGGAACATGGATTCTAATGAAAACCACAGCTATGCCACACTGATAGTTATGTGACCATGTAATTCAGCATTTGTTTTTGTCTGTTTGTCTGTTTGTTTACAAGCTTAAGCTGTGCATGTGTGCGTGTTTCTTCTTATGTTACCAACTTATACTTTACTTGGCCTAGGTACTTTCAACCCTTTCTCTGGTGACCCTCTTCCTGCCAACCCCAAAAAGCAACTCATCCTAAAAGTTATCAGTGGACAGCAACTCCCCAAACCTCCAGACTCCATGTTTGGAGATCGAGGCGAGGTAAGTTGCCTATGACTACGTGTCTAAGTGGTTAATTATACGATTATCTTAGTTCATTTACATTTTATCTGAAATGTCTTCAGAGATGTATGTGTGTTCATGACTGAGCACTGACCTCAGCTTATCAGACATTAACTGATTTATTGGTAAGTCACACAGTTCTTGTTGTACTGCTGTTCATCATCTATTTTGAAGGCATGAGTGCACACAATTGAATTCACAATTTAAGGTTGACACTGGCATTGCTAAAATTGGAGTGCAAAGACAATTATATTATTAACGGAACACTGCCCAAGAGTATATCTTAACCTGGGAAGGTAATGTTCCATTAATAATATAACCTCCACATTCCTCTCCTCCTGCAGTGCTCCTCCTTGCTGCCCATCAGCCACCTGCTCCTTGGCCGTGTGCTGATTCTTATTATCATTTGCTGTACCTGTGTAGTGTGATTTTAGAATGTCTTCATCTGTGGCCACAGTCTTTTTTCTTTCCAGAGCTTTTAGCCCATTGTTTCCATTAGACCTTCTTGGCCCTTGCTTTCTCCCTACATAGCAGCTTCTCCTATGCTCTTGCCCTTCCTCTCAGAGCTGATCCATTATTTCAGGCTCTTTGTTGCTCTCGCCTGTTAAACCATCATTTTTGGATCTTAAGGAAGGAAATTATAGAGCTGTACAATTTGGAACCGCCATAAATGCTTTATTTAAGAACTGTACTTTCTCTGCTTTAGACTTTCTTACATCAGCTCTTTCTAGATTCTTTGGGTTTTATTCCTTCATTGTTCATTACCCAGAACTGGCACCACAAAGGAGAGTCTACAGATGACCAACAAGACAAGATCCTTCCCCCTAGAGGAGAGGATGGTAATTAAAGTATATGAATCAAACATGGATAGCTTGATTAATTATTATGCCACCCAGATCAAGACAGAGCATATCCAGAATCCCTAGAAGGCCCCTGTCCACCTTCCCAGTCAATATCTACCCTCCCCGCTGCCTCTCATAGCAAACACCAACCCCTATCACAACAGACAAATTTTGTCTATTCCTAAACTTTATATAAATGGACTCTTAGAGTAGGTACTCTTTTATGTCTGGCTTGCTCAACATTATGTTATATAGCAGAACTTTATTCTTTTCTCATTGTTGAGAGTATTCATTGAACACATATTTCTGACCGGGCACGGTGGCTCACATTTGTAATCCCAGCACTTTGAGAGGCTGAGGTGGGCGGATTGCTTGAGCTCAGGAGTTTGAGACCAGCCTGGACAACATGGCAAAACCCCATTTCTACAAAAATACAAAATTACAAAATTAGCAAAATTACAAAATTAAAAAATACAAAAATTAGCCAGGTGTGGTGCGCAAGCCTGTAGTCCCAGCTACTCGGGAGACTGAGGTGGAAGGATGGCTTAAACCTGTGAGGGTGGAGGATGCCGTGAGCTAAGATCATGCCACTGCATTCCAGCCTGGGCTACAGAGTAAGACCCTATCTCAAAAAACAAAATAACAAAAAAACAAAAAACGCATATTCCACAATTATCCATCCTATTCATGATAGAAATTTAGGTTCCAGTGTTTGACTATTATAAATACAGCTGCTCTGAGCATTTGTGCATGGGCAAAACATCTCAGTTCTGTTGGGTATTTGCCCTGAACTAAAGTTGTATGTTCACTGGGTAAAGTTTGTTGGCATTAATAAATACTAGCAAACAGTAATTTAATATTTTTTATACTTGTCTCATATATCTGAATCCACCACACCTAGTACCATTTCTTTTTCTTACTAAGCACCTTGTAAAATCAGTTGCTGTTGAAATGTAGACATTTTGGCCAATATTCTCAGATTAATTAACATATGTATAGAAATGTTATTTGTAATAGTACTTTCTCTTTATTTAATAGATCATTGACCCTTTTGTTGAAGTTGAAATTATTGGATTGCCGGTAGATTGTTGTAAAGATCAAACCCGTGTGGTAGATGACAATGGTAAGATCATAATCTGTGTTCACTTTTTAATGAAGATGGTCTAGAAATAGAATTTACACTAAAAAAAGTGTCTATGTAGATGACCAAGAAATCTCTAAAATCCGTAACTCCCATCTGAGTTTATGTTAAAAACTTTTCAACACATAAAACTAAGTAACTGTGGGATTGATGCATGGTTTATTTTGATGGTGTTGTAATCTAGGTTCTCCAGACTTTTGCTTTTAAAGGAATTTTTTTCTTCTAGTAAGAAGAGTAAATGATATTTTAAAGAACTGGGTTAAAAATTCACTGAGGAAATGCATCCATTATATGTTTATATTGTATTTTTATGACATGAGTTTTCTCAAAGCTCTCATTTGTGAAGCCTATGTGCCTTGATAATTTCTCACTTTTTCTGGAGTATGTAAAACTCTAAAGGCAAGCCCAGCGTAGTCTGGCGAGTTTACTTCTTGAGTATTTTCATACAATTGGAGGGGCAGCATTCTTCTTATATTTTGGCCATAGTATAAAGAAAGTTTTCTTTACCCAAGCCTCATGTCTTTTTATTTGTAATTTGTTTGTTTATAAACAAATTTGTTTGTTCATACATTTCACAAACATTATTGCATACCTACTTTTTCAATGTCTTGTGATTAATACTGTAAAATACATTTGAAACACAATCATTAATTTGAGAAATTAGGGGTTCACAGGGAGTCCCTGAAGGAACACTACAGTTCCAGAGTAGGGCAAACCTGTAACTTAGGAAAAACATGTACACAGAAAGAAACCTTCTTAAATTGCGTTTTTCCACCAATGTTCAATAGATTATTCTTTCTTTTTTTAGTCTCAGAAATAATTGAGAGGTCATCATAAGTCAATAGAAAGATCTTCTCTTATTCAAGAGGGGTATCTCAGTGATTTTTCAGCTCATAATTATTTCATTAGCTTGAGGCTTTTTAATAGGGTTCAGTGGCTGATACCTCTTAAATGCATACATTTTTAAAAACTTATTTTCATTTTTTAGAAAGGAAAAAAACCCAGAAACTTACGGAGTACTTGAATTTTTAACAACTTTTATAGTTATTTTATTGGAGAGAATTTTGCCAAGTAAATGTATTTTTGCATTTTAGTATTTGAGGTGAAATATACCTTTTTAATGTATTTTTCAGTAGCTGTGAAAATATGCCATCATTCATGCAGTAAGGTCTTGCTTCGTGAGAAGCTACTGGGAATCAATAGTGCACAGTCTAATTTGACCCTGTCACTAACTATAAGGCCTTGTATGGCTTTGGGCACATTATCGTCTATGAACATCAATTTTCTCAATTACAAAATGTCTTGTAAATACTGATATTCCCTACTTTAAAAGATGAGTGTTACTTGTATAGTTTTTGAAAGTAATATATTTTTGAAAGTCAGTAATACATAGTTTTTAATTAGAAACAAAAACCAAAACCCTGCTCTACTCTAAAAACTCTAAAAATCCTCTAAAAAAACTTAGAGGATTGCTATAAGAAATAAGATGATGTATGTACAATAGGAGTTGAAACCTGCAAAAGCACCTTATAAAATGTTTGTTGGTGGTTATTACAGCAGCGGACTCTTTGGTGCATGAGAAGCATAATTCTGTTGGGAGAGGATATCATTCTTTATTGTTTTGGCTAAAACATTATTCTTAGATCACTACTATAGATAATTTTTTAACTTATTGAAGCATTCTGAATACTAAAGAGCTTCTCTACAATACAGTTAGGCATCAAAGATTAATAGATTTGATGTGATAATTTACAGGCAATTTTCTTACCAATTATTTTCTAGCAAGGGGGTAAATTTCGAGGCTTTATTCCAGTAAGGCATCCCGGAGTGGCTTAGTTGTCTTCATGAGTTTAATAACCACTGCAAGCAATTTTCACCGTCTGCTTTGCAGATGTTGCTGCCAACTCATTTTCAGCCAAGTCCTTTGCTTTTCTGATTTTTCTTTTCCTATTTCTCTGAGGATTTAACCCTGTGTGGGAAGAAACGCTGACATTTACAGTACACATGCCTGAAATAGCTTTGGTTCGGTTCCTCGTGTGGGATCATGATCCCATTGGACGAGACTTTGTTGGGCAAAGAACCGTGACCTTCAGCAGCTTAGTGCCTGGTAGGTATGAGTTGGCCTTTTCTCTCTAGACTGACCATTCCTTTTTCTTTGGAAGATATAATACATCATATGCTACTTACATAATAGCATATGTGATATATAAAATATGTGTCATATAATAAATGTGACTTTTAACAAGCTTTGTAAAATGTAAAGGATTATAGTTGGGCTGGGTGCAGTGGCTCATGCCTGTAATGCCAGCAATCTGGGAGGCCAAGGTGGGAGGATCACCTGAGGTCAGGAGTTTGAGACCAGCCTGACCAACATGGAGAAACCCCATCTCTACTAAAAATACAAAATTAGCCAGGTGTGGTGGTGCATGCCTGTAATCCCCGCTATTCGGGAAGCCGAGGCAGGAGAATCGCTTGAACCCAGGAGGCAGAGGTTCCGGTGAGCCAAGATCATGCCACTGCCTTCCAGCCTGGGCAACAGAGCAAGACTCTGTCTCAGAAAAAAAAAAAAAGAGCTATAGTCAAGTCAGATACTTAATTTTGTTGCACCCATGAGAAAGTTAAATGCAAGTTCAACTAAAAAGAAATGACTGTCTTTCCTTTTATTAGGCTACCGGCATGTCTATTTGGAAGGACTGACAGAAGCATCCATATTTGTACACATAACCATCAATGAAATCTATGGAAAGGTGAGAAAGATCATAGGATTTAAAGTCATATACATTAATATGGTCCTCAACAATGCTACTGATTAATTGCATAATAGGAATGTAAATTTTGACAAACTGTGCTTGGACCAAAAACTCTAAGGAAGCCCAGCAAGCCCAGTCTGCTATTCCAGTCATGTCCTGATCCACCTGTACTCTTTTCACTGTTTAAGGTGTGTACTCATTCCTTCTACACAGGCGCCCTCTCTGGGCTTAATAGAATTGAGAAAACTATTATTCTCTCAGGCATTAATCTGTTTGGCTAAAACAATGAAGATACAGTTAAATGTTGAATTTTATTTTAATCCTTAAAAAGACTCAACTGACCTCAGTGGGAAACGTAGTGTCTCAGATGGTTGATGAATTACCTGTACTAACTGGTCTGTGATCCCAGCCACTTCTAGGCAGGCTACATTCATTTGGTACCAATGTTTTTAACTGAAAATCTAAAAATTGTGAATGGATTTTAAAGCTATTTTAAAACTGAAAAGAAGGAGACCACAAAAATGCATTCTAGTTCTTTCCTGATGCTGTTGTCGTGGTTATAGAACTCATTTGAGGTTTACAAACCAGTAGGTTGTCCTCTGGTCATGTCAAGTAACTGGGGACTTGGTTACCGGTATGAATTTTCAGGATCACATGGGATTTGGAGGGACTGTTAAAGCATTGAATGGGGCCTAGAAATGTCTCGTGCTCTTTACCAGAAAATCTGTATAGCTGGAAGCTTCCTCATCTGTGAATGTGGGATAAAAATAATACGTGCCTCATAAATAAATATATTTCTTAGAAAGCTGCCTGGTACACAGTAAATGCTCAGAAATATTGGCTAATATTAATGTGATTATGACTACAATCCAGCTAATAAGGAATGAACCATTTCAGCCTGAATTAGGGAGTGTAATGTTTATTTTCATATCAGTCAGCAAGGGTGTGGAGGTGAGGGTAAGGATCCTAATTTCTAAGACTGGTGAAGTTTTATACCATAATTTTCTGTGTTTAGTCCTGGATTTCTGTTTGTGCTGCTTGTTGGGATCTTGCCTCTCATCTAAGTAGACACAAATGTAAATAATTCAAAAATGATTCTTGAATTCTAGGAATCCCAGGTTAACTACAAATTATCTCTAGCATTTATCACATTGAGGGAAACAATTAAATTCTGAATTTGTTTAAAACTTGAGCCAGAAATAAATTAAAATCTGAAAGTGTTCTATATCATCCCCATCTTCTCTCCTAAATAAATGTCCATTTATGAGTCATACTCTTTATTCCTTTCAAGATGTGTTCGGGTTGGGATCCACACATCACAGTGTAGTGGTATTGGTTGAACAATGAATGAGCATAAGACTGAAAATCCCTGAAACTAACAGAAAGGGTTTATAGACATGTATGCATTTTTTCTTTTGTGTTTACTTGTGACACCCTCTTCAATGAGCCCCAATTGTGTTTTGTTGTGTTTTGTTTTTTCCTTTACAGTGGAGCCCTTTAATACTCAATCCCAGTTATACTATATTGCACTTTCTAGGAGCTACAAAGGTAGTTTCTCAGCATGGTGCTTTGTTCTGGCTGGCATATTTCTTTTAAGTGGTTATGGCAGCATGCTTTTTCATATCACTCCATATTCCTGCTTACCACTTTGAAACATGCATCTGTTGCTTTAAGGCGCCTGAAGTTCGTAGCAGTCTATGAGCTGTGGAGACTTTTCCTACCATTTTGTCATCTCTGGGTAGGAAACTTCTGGGAGAGCTTGATGTAAGAATGGAAGGCTGAAGTCCTTGCAAAGTAAGGTTGATAAGATGTGCATGAAGTTGTGCAAACATGCTGTGAGCTGCTGCTTTCTTGGTGTGAATATATTTCAGTGGCTGTACAATTTTGGTTTATATTCATTTTTCATGGAGCTGTTATTTTAAAGGCAAGTTGTTGATGTGATGGCATTTGCTTAACTTGTGGTTGGTCCTTTTGTGTCTTCAGAACAGACAACTCCAGGGTCTGAAGGGACTGTTCAATAAGAATCCTAGGCACAGTTCTGCAGAAAACAATTCCCATTATGTACGGAAACGATCGATTGGAGATAGAATTCTGCGACGCACAGCCAGCGCCCCGGCCAAAGGCAGGAAAAAGAGCAAAATGGGCTTCCAAGAAATGGTGGAGATAAAGGATTCAGTGTCCGAGGCCACAAGAGACCAAGATGGTGTGCTGAGGAGGACCACACGCAGTTTGCAAGCACGTCCTGTCTCCATGCCTGTTGACAGAAACCTTCTGGGAGCTTTGTCGCTGCCTGTATCTGAAACAGCAAAAGACACTGAAGGAAAAGAAAACTCTCTGGGTAAGATACTTTGAGTTTCTCTAAGAATAAACCCTTCTAGGCTGCATTTCAGTGTCTGTTTACCATTATGAAGAGGTTGACATTCTGTAGTCAAAGTAAAATATACTGAAGAATAAATACTTTTTAATGTGATCTTCTAGACGAGAAGATTTTAAACGTTGGGGGCCAGGTAGATCCATTTCCTGCTCACCAAGAGCTTTATAATATCAACATCTGAAATTGACAATGAGAGTAGGGGGAGCCATTAGGTGTGATGGCACAGAGAGGAAGAATGAAACCTGCAAAATAGGATTCGAAATATTGGTTTTCCAAATGAATGCCATATTTACTGATTGTTCTGAGGGTGAATATGGTTGTATTACTTTTCTTACATATGACACATTTCTGTGATTGGAAATGTTTATGGAGAAAGAAAGCCAGTTGTTAAAAACAAGCCACGTTTTTCAAAAACAAGCAAATCTTTTTTTCTCAAGAGGTGACTCGCGCAGTGTTTTCCTATGGCCTCACTTCCCTGATCCTTGGATGCTGGCAGGGATGGAGGTGTGCCTGCAGCTTTAGCGCGGTCGTGGGCTCCACAAGCATAGGGACCAGGTGCTGCCTGTCTTTTTCCTTAATTTGAGTGTATCATTGACTCGTATCAGGAGCTCAGTACAGAGTAAAGACCGCCTTGCAGTGTGCCAGAGAGCTTTTGACTGATGTCGGTGACTCCCATCCCATCCTACCTGGGGGTAAATTTAAGTGCCAAAACTGTGTGCATTTGATATCTATGCAACAAATATGTTTTAATTAAATCAGAATCATCTCAGACAACTAAAATGTGGTACTGATTTCCTTTGGCAAAATTGTTCTTTTATCTTTTATCAAATGGTCTAATTTCAGTGCTCTCTTTTCCCACAAACACCATTTTACTTGTATTGATTTTTTGTTATAAGATATTCTTGAATGGTTTATTTGAAGGAGAAAAAGAACGTTTAAAAGCTTGAAATTTTGCTAAGAGCAGTGTCAGAGAAGAGATAAAATATGTGCCTTAAAATGTATTTTAAAATCCCATCTTTGGGAAAAATAAAGCTATATTCAATAGAAATTGGTTCTATCCTGTTAATGCCACAGTTAAGATGTTAATACCATTAAGGTGAGTTAGAAAGCAATTTTGAGGTAATATTTCTTTTCTACTTTTAAAAAACAGTTATATAAATTAGTCATGTGTATTAAACTTTTGGTATATATAAAACGATACATAGTTATATTGCATTAAGTACAGAAAAAGCAGACTACAAAATTCTTTTTTTTCTTTTTTTTTTTTTTTGAGACGGAGTCTCGCTCTGTCGCCCAGGCTGGAGTGCAGTGGCGGGATCTCAGCTCACTGCAAGCTCCGCCTCCTGGGTTCACGCCGTTCTCCTGCCTCAGCCTCCCGAGTAGCTGGGACTACAGGCGCCCGCCACCTCGCCCGGCTAGTTTTTTGTATTTTTAGTAGAGACGGGGTTTCACCGTGTTAGCCAGGATAGTCTCGATCTCTTGACCTCGTGATCCACCCGTTTTGGCCTCCCAAAGTGCTGGGATTACAGGCTTGAGCCACGGCGCCCGGTCCCCCAGACTACAAAATTCTATATATTATTCTGTTCCTCTGCAAAATATTACAGTGGCTGTCTCAGTGGTAACATCATATGGTATTTAATTTTTTCTTTATAATTTTTTGAAGTTTTCAAAATTTTTATGATGAATATTTTTAGTTTGGAAACTATTTAATAATAAGTTGAACAAGTTCTTTTTTCTTATATATCATGACTCTGGAAGCATTATATTATTAAAATAACCTGATCAAGAATTGAATACCTCATACTCTCCTAGCAGTATACTAACCATGCTGGGCTATCCCAAATTACTGTGAATTGTGTTTTTATGGTTTTCCTTTACTGTGTCTGACAACTTACTGCCACTTTTAGGGAAGGATGCAATATGAAATTTGTGTATTAAAAAGAAATATATCATTAACAAAAAATAGATATTAGCAATGACATGGAATTGATGACCAATTTTTATCTTTACATTTTAACTCAATGGATATTGATATTTTAATGCATTTATTACACCTTCCAATTATTTTAGAAATTGATTAAATTAAATATGCTCCCAAAATGTTTTGAAAATGACATTATTATGTTTTTCTTCTTTTCTTCTTTTTTTGTTTTAACTAATACATGTATAACTTTGAAAGCTTATAGTATCTTGCTTACAGGTACCACAATGCTTTGTTTAACAGAGCTGTCTTGTTCTGTTTCTATTGCCATGCTTCTGTGTAGTACAAATCTGAATAGGAAACAACTTAAGGTAATCCTCACTGTAAAAGTATGGTAACTCATTGACATTTTTTTGACAATGAATATTACATCCTTAGCAGATGTAATAGATATTCAAAGGGAAGCTTCAATGAAATTCCTATAAATATATTTTACCATTTGTTCATCACACAGACACTTTGTTGCAAACCTATGCAATCCATAATTATATTCTGTCACAGTGTAACGGATTTACATTCTCCATTTGTCTGTCTGAAGACAACATGAGTGTTTGCAGGTCGTACATAAAGTGATACATGTCACCTAAAATATTGTTTGTTTCCTTCAGCAGAAGATAAAGATGGCAGAAGAAAAGGGAAAGCAAGTATAAAAGATCCACATTTTCTAAATTTCAACAAAAAGTTATCGTCCTCCTCCAGTGCTCTTCTCCACAAAGATATCATCCAAGGGGACGCCTTTGTATCTACTGCCGACATGTCAGTCACAGGAGAACAGCTGGGCATGTCAAGTCCTAGGGGTGGGAGAACCACATCAAATGCCACAAGTAATTGCCAGGAAAACCCCTGTCCCAGCAAGTCTATCTCCCCAAGGCAGCATTTGGC
The DNA here is from genome assembly GCF_003255815.1 of Theropithecus gelada. Classification (NCBI taxonomy): domain Eukaryota; kingdom Metazoa; phylum Chordata; class Mammalia; order Primates; family Cercopithecidae; genus Theropithecus; species Theropithecus gelada. Next base: position 136,596,485 of record NC_037669.1, read on the forward strand.
TCCTGATCCTGTAGTTAACCCCACACAAGATCTACATGGTGTGAAAATCAAGGAAAAGGGGAATGCTGAGGGCTTTGTGGAAGGGAAAAGCATCTTGTCAGGAAGTATCCTTTCTCATAGCAACCTAGAAATTAAGGACCTGGAAGGTAATAGGGGTAAGGGCCGAGCTGCAACATCCTTTTCTTTGTCAGATGTTTCCATGCTGTGTTCTGACATACCTGACCTACATTCAACTGCAATTCTGCAGGAGAGTGAAATTTCCCATCTTATTGACAATGTCACTTTAACAAATGAGAATGAGCCAGGCAGTTCCATCTCAGCCCTGATTGGCCAGTTTGATGAGACCAATGATCAGGCTCTCACAGTTGTTTCTCATCTTCATAATACCAGTGTGATGTCAGGCCATTGTCCCTTGCCTAGCGTGGGCCTAAAAATGCCCATCAAGCATGGTTTTTCCAAGGGAAAATCCAAGTCTTCCTTCCTGTGCTCATCTCCAGAGCTGATAGCACTCTCGAGTCCTGAGACCGCCAAACATGCAACGAACACAGTTTATGAAACTACCTGCACTCCCATCTCTAAAACCAAACCAGATGATGACCTTTCTAGTAAGGCCAAGACAGGGGCTGTAGAAAGCAACCTTCCTGGGTCCCCTAATACTTCTCATGACTGGTTACCGAAAAGTCCTACCAAGGGAGAAGACTGGGAAACACTGAAGAGCTGCAGCCCTGCCTCTTCCCCTGATTTGACCCTGGAGGATGTAATAGCTGATCCCACTCTCTGTTTCAATTCTGGGGAGAGCAGCCTTGTGGAAATTGATGGAGAATCAGAAAATCTTTCTCTAACAACCTGTGAACATAGGAGAGAGAGCACAAGTCAACTTGCTTCTCCTTTAAAACTCAAGTATAGTCAGGGTGTGGTAGAACACTTTCAAAGAGGTTTGAGAAATGGCTACTGTAAAGAGACCCACCACCCTTCTGTCCCTGGAATATTCAACAGTATTCAAGATGTCAAAACTCAAAGTATTTCTTATCTAGCCTATCAGGGTGCTGGCTTTGTGCATAACCATTTCTCAGATTCAGATGCAAAAATGTTCCAGACCTGTGTGCCCCAGCAGTCTAGTGCTCAAGATATGCATGTTCCTGTACCCAAGCAGTTGGCACATCTTCCTTTGCCTGCTCTGAAATTGCCCAGTCCTTGCAAATCCAAAAGTCTGGGGGACTTAACATCAGAGGACATTGCCTGCAATTTTGAGAGCAAGTACCAGTGTATTAGTAAGAGTTTTATTACAACTGGCATTAAAGACAAGAAGGGTGTGACTGTGAAGAAAAAGTCATTAGAGCCTATAGATGCCCTTACCGAGCAGCTTCGGAAGCTTGTGTCCTTTGACCAGGAAGACAGCTGCCAAGTAATATATTCAAAGCAGGATGCCAATCAGCTCCCCCGGGCACTAGTCAGGAAGTTGTCATCCAGAAGTCAGAGCAGAGTGCGCAATATTGCTAGCCGTGCCAAGGAGAAACAGGAAGCCAACAAGCAGAAAGTTCCAAACCCCAGCAATGGGGCAGGCGTGGTTCTTAGAAACAAACCCTCAGCACCCACCCCTGCAGTGAATCGCCACTCCACCGGCTCCTACATCGCAGGCTACCTGAAGAACATGAAAGGGGGTGGCCTTGAAGGCCGGGGCATCCCGGAGGGGGCGTGCACAGCTCTTCACTATGGCCATGTTGACCAGTTGTGTTCAGATAATTCTGTTTTGCAGACTGAGCCAAGCAGTGATGATAAACCAGAAATTTATTTTCTTTTGAGACTGTGAATTATATAAAACTGCATTCTTAAGGTTTACAAGGTATTCCGTAGAATGTCGGAGTTTTCAGTAAATAAGTTCCTTGGCTTTGGAATGATTTTCAAATGTATTTTTAAACTTGTATTTGGGTCTCCTTTTGACTTCATGTGTTCTCCCTGTTAATGCATTTGTATATAGATTTAGTGATGTTTCCCACGTACCTATTATGATCTTTCTCCCTTGAGGTGTTGTAAACTATTATCAGTATGAAATATGTGCATGCCCTAGATGTGAAACTCCTCAGCAGCTCGGGTTATAATGTGTGTGTGTGTTTCACCAAGATGTCCTTTACTGTGTCCTCAGATTGCGTCACAAATGTAGTCATTTTTTACTCTCTAACTGTTGAGTTGATTAAGAGACTTTGCAAATGACAAAGGGATGAATTCCTTACTTTAATCTGTTATCATTTTTCCTATGTTTCCCTCTTTGTTGAGAAGCCCAGATGCATTTTTATAACTCAGTTTTAAAAACTTTAAAATAGTTACCTTGCCTTTTAGGATGTTCTTATCCCACCCATAAAGAGAGTTTAAAGGGGATGGATAGCTGCTCCCCATACCCTCCCCACTTTTTGGAATAGGCTGTGAGGGTGTGAGGAAGAAGGCCGTCTTTTGTATATAAGGACAAAATTGTTTGTTTTACATAAATTTTGTTACATATTTTTGCTAATGGCTTTGTATGTAACAAGAAGCCAGTTGCCAAACTACTTGTACTTTTGAATTTTCTGATTGAATGACAGACTGCGAACAATGGCTTTCAGAATGAGGGACTTCCATCAGACGCTAATGATAATGGTAGCACAAACTGAAAACTTCCCCAAAGCTTTCAAAGAATATTTTCTCATAATAAAATCCGAGTGAATAGATAATTAGAAGAAACCTTTTTCCTTCAGGGAACCAAGCAACTCTATTTTAGTACTGACATGCATTATTTTCACTGTGAATTCACTTTTTTATTGCATGTCCAGATGTCCCTCTTTTTTTTTTTTTTTTTTTTGTAACATTAACTGCAATGATGTTCTTCCTGGAATTCATGAAAATATAATTAAAACACATTTTTAAACACTTGGTGAACTTTTTTTACGATTGAAATTCATACGATGACTATTGAGTAAAAGCACTCAGAGCACTCGGACCTACTTTCCATGTGTTTGCGGCAAAATAGAAAGCTATCACGGAGGACAGTTTTAAGCAGCAATTTAAGTCTCTGAATGTTTTCCTTATGCTTTAAAAAGCATATTTGTGAGGTGACTTGAAAGAAAATCAAATGTAATGAGTTTCTTTGCATTTGGCATTGCTATTGCAAGTTTAAAAATAAGCCTTCCGAACTGGTTGTGGTGGTGGGCGGTGGGAGGGGAGCAGTGGTAATGGTGGTGGTGGTGGTGGGTAGGGGAGCCATGTGGGGAAGGGAAGTGAGATGCTATGTTTGGCAAATGAAACTGTCTGAAGCTTTGCAATGTGGGGGAAGAGGGCAGAGGAGAACACTTGGTCCCTGGTTCTCTTGGTCCCCAACTCTGAGCTTTTCCCCAAGGTTGGGGGTCCTTTATTTTCTGGACAAGCAGTGGGAATCTGGTTGGGGCTGATGTGTAATGGTGAAAGGGTAAGTGACCATTTCTATGCCCTTAGTGAGCCCAAGACATTTTTGTTTTCTTGTGAGTTCTGAACCTCCTAATTCTATCCTTAGATCATGGTTTGTTTTTAAGGTACCCTTGTTTTAGAAGGGATTGACATGATGTACAGTTGTTAAAATTCACTTGCCAAAGAATAGAATTTAGTTGCTCTTTGGGATTTGATGGTATCTTTGTTCTAAAACAGATCCAGGAGTTTACTTTTGTTTTGTTTTGTTTCTTTAAGGTAAACACTGACATTTTATGGACTAGAATTATGAAATCCTCAAAATTGTGGGAAATGAAATACAAGTAATTTCAGAAAATAGGTTAGGAATGTTTCTAGCACAAAGAAAAGACAAATATTTTAGGTGATAGATATCCCAGGTACACTGGTTTCTTCTGTACAAATTATATGAACGTACTAAATTATCATACGTACCCTCCTCCCAAAAGAAGAAAATAGATTGGATGCACAGTACTTCTGGCTCTCCCAGGAAATACTCATTTTCCTTTGCTCCTTAAAGTTCTTAAATGGAAATATTTGATAAACAAATTTGATAATGGATGGGGATTAAATCGAGTTCATTTCACAGATGAAAAAACTGAGGCTCAGAGGTTCTGTTTCCATTAAGTGTAATCCATTAGTACATTAATTTCGCTGATACTTTCCCTTTAAAAAAATCAAAAGCATGTATTATTTCTTGGTGAATATTGAATTTAAATCCTTTCTTTTAAAAATTTTATTATTATATTTGTGTGGGTACACAGTAGGTGCATATATGTATGGAGTACATGAGAAGTTTTGACAGAGGCATGCAATAAGCACATCATGGAGAATGGAGTATCCATTTCCTCAAGCATTTATCCTTTGACTTACTCAATGACTTATGAACAATCCAATTACACTCTTTATTTTAAAATATACAATTAAGTTATTATTGACTATAGTCATCCTGTTGTGCTATCACATAGAAGGTCTTAGTCATTCTTTCTGTTTTCTTTTTGTACTCATTAGCCATCTTCACCTCCCCACTCCCAGTCTCCCACTACACTTCCCAGCCTATGTAACTATCCTTCTACTCTCTATGTCCATGAATTCAGTAGTTCTGATTTTTAGATCCCACAAGTAAGTGAGACCATGCAATGCTTATTTTTCTGTGCCTGGCTTGTTTCACTTAGCATAATGATCTCTAGTTCCATTCATGTTGTTGCAAATGATTATCTCATTCTTTTTATGGCTGAATAGTACTTCATTGTGTATATGTACCACATTTTCTTTATCCGTTCATCTATTGATAGACATGTAGGTTGCTTCCAAATCTTAGCTAATATAAGCAGTGCTGCAACAAACATAGGAGTGCAGATATCTCTTTGATATACTGATTTCTTTTCTTTTGGGTATATACCTAGAAGTGGTATTGCTGGATCATATGATAGCTCAATTTTTAGTTTTTTAAGGCACTTCCAAATTGTTCTCGATAGTGGTTATGCTAATTTACATTCCCAACAACAGTGTACAATGGTTCCCTTTTCTCCATGTCCTCACCAGCATTTGTGTTAGCATGTCTTTTGGATATAAGCCATTTTAACTGGAGTGAGATGATATCTCATTGTAGTTTTGATTTGCATTTCTCTGATGATCTATGATGTTGAGCACCTTTTCATATGCCTGTTTTCCATTTGTATGTTTTCTTTTGGGAAATGTCTATTCAAATCTGTTGCCCATTTTTTGATCAGATTATTAGTTTTTTTCTGTAGAGTTGTTTGGGCTCCTTGTATATTCTGGATATTAATCCCTTGTCAGAGGGGTCGTTTGCAAATATTTTCTCCCATTCTGTGGGTTGTTTCTTCTCTTTGTTGATTGTTTCCTTTGCTATGCAGAAGCCTTTTAACTTGATATGATCCCATTTGTCTGTTTTTGCTTTGGTTACCTGTGCTTGTGGGGTATTTCTCAAAAAGGTTTTGCCTAGACCAACGTCCTGGAGATTTCCCCCAATGTTTTCTTGTAGTCATTTTATAGCTTGAGGTCTTAGATTTAAGTCTTTGATTTATTTTAATTTGATTTTTGTATATGGCAAGAGATAGGGATGTATTTTCATTCTTTTGTATATGGATATCCAGTTTTCCCAGTACCACTTATTGAAGAGACTGTCTTTTCCTTAGTGTATGTTCTTGGCACTTTTGTTGAAAATGAGTTCACTATAGGTGTGTGGATTTGTTTCTGCATTTTCTATTGTGTTCCATTGATCTGTGTGTCTGTTTTCATGCCAATACCATGCTGTTTTGGTTACTATAGCTCCATAATATAATTTGAAGTCAGGTAATGTGATTCCTCCAGGTTTGTTCTTTTTGCTTAGGATTGCGTTGGCTACTCTGGGTCTTTTGTGGTTCCATATAAATTTTAGGATTATTTTTTCTATTTCTGTGAAGAATGTCATTGGTATTTTGATAGGGATTGCATTGAATCTGTAGATTGCTTTGGGCAGTATGGATACTTTAATGATATTGAGTCTTCTAATCCACGAATATGGAATATTTTTCATTGTTTGGTGTCCTCTTCAATTTCCTTCATCAGTGTTTTATAGTTTTCATTATAGAGATCTTAATATGTGGCTACTGTAAATGGGATTACTTTAATTTTTTTCACATTGTTCACTGTTGACATATTGAAATGCTACTGATTTTTGTATGTTGATTTTTGTATCCTGCAACTTTACTGAATTTGTTTATCAGTTCTACTAATTTTCTTGTGGAGTCTTTAGTTTTTTTCTAAATATAAGATCATATCATCCTCAAACAAGGATAATTTGACTTCTTCCTTTTAAATTTGGATACACTTTATATCTTTTTCTTGTCTGATCGCTCTAGCTAGAACTTCCAATACTATGGTGAATAACAATGGTGACAGTGGGCACCCTCATCATGTTCCACATCTTAGAGGAAAGGCTTTTAGTTTTTCCCCATTCAGTATGATACTAGCTGTGGGTCTATTGTATATGACTTTTATTACATTGAGGTATGTTCCTTCTAGCCTCAGTTTGATCATAAAGGGATATTAAATTTTATCAAATACTTTTTCAGCATCAATTGAAATTATCATATGTTTTTTATTCTTTATTCTGTTAATATGATGTATCACATTGATTGATTTGCATATGTTGAACCATCCATGGGTGATAAATCCCACTCGGTCGTAATGAATGATCTTTCTAATGTATTGCTGAATTGGTTTACTAGTATTTTGCTGAGGATTTTTGCATCAATATTCATTACAGATACTGGCCTATCATTTTCTTTTTTTGATGTGTCTTTTTCTGTTTTTTTTTGTGTGTGTGTGTCAAGGTAATACTGGCTTCATAGAAAGAGTTTGGAAGTGTTCCTTCTTCCTCTATTTCCTGGAATAGTTTGAGTAGGATTGGTATAAGTCATTCTTTAAATGTTTGGTAGAATTCAGCAGTGAAGCCATCGGTTGCAGGCTTTTCTCTACTGGGAGTCTTTTTTATTACAGCTTTGATCTCATTACTCATTATTGATTTGTTTGAGTTTTGGATTTCTTCCCGGTTCAGTCTTGGTAGGTTTCATGTATTTAGACATTTGTCAATTTCTTCTAGATTTTCCAATTTATTGGCACATGGTTGCTCTTGGTAGCCACTAATGGTCCTTTGCATTTCTGTAATATCAGTTTTAATGTCTGTTTTTTCATTTCTCATTTTATTTATTTGGATCTTCTCTCTTTTTTCTTAGTCTGGCTAAAGGTTTGTCAATTTTGTTTACATTAGAAAATCCTAACTTTTTGTTTTATTGATTCTTTGTAATTTTTTCCACTTTAATGTTATGTATTTATGCTCTGATCTTTATTATTTATTTTTTCTACTAATTTTGGGTGTGGTTTGGTTTGCTTTTCTAGTTCTTTAAGATGCATTGTTAGATTGTTTATTTGAAGTTTTTCCTCTTTTTAAGTGTAGGTACTTATAGCTATAAATTTCCCTCTGAGTACTGCTTTTGCTGTATCCCCTAGGTTTTGGTAAGTTATATTTCCATTATCGTTTTCTAGATCCTGTAGAAATTTTAAAAGTTTCTTCTTAATTTCTTTTTGAACCAGTGGTTATTCAAAAACATATTGTTTAATTTCCATATATTTGTATAGTTTCCAAAATTTCTTGTTATTAATTTTTAGTTTTATTCCATTGTGCTCAGAGAAGATGCTTTATATTATTCCAATTTAAGAAAATGTTTTAAGACTTGTTTTGTGACCTAACATATGGTCTGTCCTTGAGAATGACCCATGTGCTAAGGAAAAGAATGTGTATTCTGCAGGTCTTGGATGAAATGTTCTGTAAATATCTATTAGACCCATTTTGTCTGTAGTGCGGATTAAGTCTCATGTTTCTTTGTTGATTTTCTATCTGGAAGATCTGTCTAATGCTGAAAGTGGAGTGTTGATATATCCCACTATTATTGTATTGGGGCCTAGCTTTCGCTTTAGCTCTAATAACGTTTGCTTTAGCTCTAATAACATTTGCTTTAGCTCTAATAACATTTGGGTGCTCCTCTGTTAAGTGCATATATGTTTAAACATGTATGTTTAAATTTGTTATATCTTATTGCTGAGTTGACCCCTTTGTCATTATGGAATGACCTTCTTTGTCTCTTCTTATATAGTTTTTATCTTGAAAATCTATTTTGTCTGATCTAAGTGTAGTGACTCCTGCTCTTCTTCTTTTTTTTTTTTTT